>NW_027520996.1:20000-147438 GCF_052094955.1 Ictidomys tridecemlineatus
TAGTACAGACCGGTTACAACAAAGCACAGTTAATTTCAAGATCATCAGATCCAAAGAACTGCACAGTGCGCCCACAACTGATTCGGGCTAGGTTGCTTCATTAGAAGGAAACATTCTGAACCCCAAACATCAATTGATTGGCATGGATCTGATTTTCATAAAGGTTTGCTTGGGAACCACTGTGGTCAGACAGCTCAACCCCAGTCTTTTTATTTATTTATTTATTTTAGTCGTACAGAGATACAATACCTTTATTTATTTGTTTGTTTGCTTATTTAGGTGGTGCTGAGAATCCAACCTTGGGCCTCCCACGTGTCAGGTGAGTGCTCCACTGCTCAGCCCCGCCCAGGCCTGGGGGTGTCTCTCATCTTTTCTCCTCTGAGAGTCAAGGGCAATCTGCACCTGCCTTTGGGAGATGTGGACCCTTGCTTTGCTGTTTTTTATCTTTACTTTATTTACTTATTTTATGCAGTGCTGAGGACAGAACCCAGAGCCTCTCCATGTCAGGAGAGCGCTGGACCACTGAGCTGCAGCCCCAGCTGCTTGGCTCTCCTTTAACAAATCTTTGCTTTGATGGTTTTTTCTTTTACAAATCAGGTTTTTATCTGGAAAGTCTTCACCAGATCATAGATCCCAAAGCTGTTCTCCAATGCTTTCTAAACTTTTTATCGTTTTATGTTTGAAATTTAAATATACGGTGCATTTAGTTAATTTTTTAATAAGGTATAAGGTTTAGGTCAAGGTTCAATTTTTCTTTTCCCTTTGAGTAGCTAAAAGTTTCTATTCACAAGACTGTCCTTCTCTCACTTAACTACTTTTGCAGTTTTGTCATAGATCAGTTACTTGTATTAGTGTGAGTATATTTCTGGGTTCATTATTCTATTCCATTGATCTATGTGTCTATCCTTATACCAATACTACAATAGTCTTCTTATAGGACACATATATTTTCTTTAACCTTTCTAATTTTATCCCAGTTTATTTAAAATAAAAACTGTTTCAGATATTCTTTTACTTGTCTATTTAAATTTTAGAATAATATTTTCTATATCTACAAAAACTTATGCTGACACTTTGATAGAAAATGCACTAAACCTATACATATCAATTTGGGGAGTATTAATATTTTCACAATGCTGAATCATCTCATCCATTAATGCAGCATGTACTTCTATTTCTTTAGCTTTTAAAAATTTATTTCATGAGCATTTTGTAGTTTTCAGCATAGAAGTACTATACGTATTTCATTAGATTTAAACCTAAGTAATTTTTAAAACAATTGTAAAAGGTATCATATTTTGAATTTTCGTTTCCACATGCTCATTGATATTATACAAATATACAGTTGGCTTTTTTGGTGTGTTCATCTGAGACCTACTGATCTTGTATATTAGTTCTAGGGTTTTTTATTTATTTATTTATATTTAGACTTAGGATTTTTGACATCAACTATAATATCATTGTAAAAAGAAACTCTTATTTCTTCGTTCTTGACTTATCTTGTATTTCCTTTTCTTGCCTTATTCTATTCCTTTCAGCATTATATTGAATAAGAGTAGTGAGAGTAGACATCCTTATTGTGTTCCTGGTATTGAGAAAAATTTTCTTTCTTTCTTTCTTTCTTCTTTTTTGTAGTTGTACACAATTACTTTATTCTATTTATTTATTTATTTTTATGTGGTGCCGAGGATCAAACCCAGGGCCTTGCACGTGTGAGGTGAGCGCTCTACTGCTGAGCCATAACCCCAGCCCTGAGAAAATTTTTCTACCTTTTACTACTAAATATGCTAGATGTAACTTTTCTGTAGATTCTTTTTATGAAGTTAAGGGAATCTCCCTCTTTTTCCATTTTTTTCCTGAGAGTCTTTACCATGAATATATGTTAGGTTTTGCCAAATTCTTTTTCTACGTGGATCATGTGAGTTTTCTTCTTTGGCCTGTAAATATGGTGGATCACATTGCTTAATTTTTAATAGTGAACCAGCTTTGCATCGCTGAAATAAAACCTACTTGGTAGTATTGCATAATTCATTTTATGTAATGCTGAATATATAATAGTAAGTTGGTGTTAAGAATCATTGCACTTATATTTATTACAAATGCTTATAGTTTTCTTTCCTTTGGATGTCTCTAACATTGGTATCAGGGTAATACATTATAAAATTAATTGGAAATGTTTCTACCTCTTGTGTTTTCTGGAAACTATTTTGTAAAATTAGCATTAATTTTACACATTGGTTTGTGAAATTAAAATTTAGTAGAATTCTCCAGCAGACCCATTTGAGCATGGAAGTGTCTTATATTGAATTTTTTAAATCAAACATTTAATTTTCTTAATAGTTCTGACCAGGTTATTCAAATTATATATTTAATATCAGGTAAGTTGTGAAACTGTGCTTTCATTTAAGCTATTAAATTTATATATGGAATTATCTGCCATATTTCCTTGTTATCCAGTTGATATCTGTAGGCTGTCTTCTTTCTTTATTAGTCTTAGAATTAAAATAAAATTTATCATTTTTTTATTTTTTCAAAAAAGAAGATTCTAAAAATAGATTTTCTCAACCTCACTGATTTTTTCTCTTAAGTAGACCATTCCTTCTTCTTGTTTGGGGGGTTTTAAGTAACTGCATGTGCCTGTGGGTGCCCTTTCTCTTTGGATTCTCATTTTCCCTGGGGTTTGGAGGGCTCCACAGTCTTTGAGGCTTTGTTCATTTTTCTCACTCCTCATTCTTCCTGTCCCTCCGGCTGCATCGTCTCTGTTGGCCCATCTTCAAGTTTCCTGATTCTTTCTTCCACTTACTAAAATTGCTTTCTAACGTAGGTAGTAAAATTTTTATCTCAGCTATTTATTTCTCAACAGAACTCCCAAAATTCTAGTTGGTGCTTCTACAATTTGTATTCTTATATTCTTTATTTGATGAGACATGGTTTTTATGCTTTCTTTTAACTTTTCTTTTAACTATTTAGTTCTTTGAACCTACTTGCAAAGCTATTTTAAAGTATTTGCTAAATCTAAATCTTTAAAGTTTTTAGTTATTAAAATGGGGGCATCTATTTGCAGTTATTCCAACATGACTGGAACATAAGAAACCAGTTTTTCAAATTCACAAATAAAATGTCATTGTAGGTTTCAATGACAGGGAAGAAGAAAAGAATTAGGAACTTTGTTGATATTTAAATTAAAGGAGAATTTAACTCTCAATCCAAATATAATGTTCAGAAGCTCAAATGTTAGGAGATAGAGTTAAAACTCAAATTTATGTCTATAAACACAGGGGGTTATTAACTAGATGGAAGAGAATAGGCAGATTCCTAGAATTTCAGTTTACTCATATCTAAAGGGGAATGCTAATGATACTTTTTAATGATGACTTGAGAATTAAAGGAAGTAAATGTATGTAAAGCATTTAGTACAGTAATTGTACTTGGCATGTAATAAGTGCAGAAAGTGTTAGCCATTATTACTGTTTTTACAATTATATTATTATTCTGCAATTCTAGCCTGCATCAATACATAGGCCCTTTCTTTGGATTGAATCAGTTGGTTAACTGAATAGTTTAGTCATCAACTGTGAATTTGAAACTTGTATCACTACTTTTTTTTAATATGATGCTTTCTTTTTGACTGATTTAAAATTTTATATGGGTGAGTAAATATATACAGTAAATAAAATTTTTTATTTATTTTATTTATTTATACCATAAATAAACTTTCATTTTAAAGTGACAAAGCATTACATAATCACATTTGATCTTTTAAAATGAATCCAAGCATTAATGTATTCCTAAAACGATATATATGGGCCAGGCAATAAAACCAAAGTGATAAAGACAGTCATAATCCCTGCTCACTCAGAGCTTATTCACTAGGGGGATACAGATAGTCAATGAATAAACAAAAATACCAATAAAAATTGTTACAAAGTATTTGAAAGAATATGATGTTATAAGAGATAAAGGCTCCTCTGAGAATTGATTTTCAAGTTGAGATTTTAAGAGGAGCAGGATCCAACCATTTAGATAGTATTCATGGAGATGAAAATCACACATAAATTTGAGGTACACTTGAGAGAGAATCAGCAGGATTTGCTAAAGATGTAGGTATGGGCAGAGAACCAGGGAAAGGAAGGTACAGGATGACTCAGGTTTTAGGTTTCTGGGGGAGTTGAGGAGTATTAAGAGAACTCTTAGAGGCCCTGGGTCTAATTTTATCAACCACTTCACAGTGTTATTTGCAGCCTCATTTGTTTGGCTATTTTAATTTCCAGTTTCAGAGGAAATCTTATTATCTGAAGGTGTTGATAATGAAATCCACTTTCCTTCTTCACTGGATTCTTGTGAAAATATGTTTATAAAATGTAATTGTAAAACAAAAGAGAAGATACTACTGTAAGGTGGATCATAAGTATTTATTTAATGAGAGGGAATTATGTAATTTAATAATATGCCAGTTGCTTAAAAGTAGAGGTGATAGAGGTGGTGAATTAAAATAAGATTTGAGTCAAGCTGGAGAAATACAAAAGTGAAATAACGTTTTAAAGGGGAACTTGAAATGGGGGCAGTTTCCTAATAGACATGTGTTCTAGGTCAACTATGTTCATTCCTTTGTTATTCATTAATTAATCTAATCTTCATAAAAACTGTAATCCAGACATTATCCCTTCTTAAACACGATCAAACTGAGGTTCACAGAAGCTAATGATGTTTTTCAGGGTCCAGGTTAACCAGTGATAAAGCCATGAGCTAAACCCACTGTTAAAACCCAAATCCAAAGGTTTACACCAAGGGTTGAAGAATCTTTTCGGTAAAGAATCAGAAAAGAGGGCTGGGGATGTGGCTCAAGTGGTAGTGCGCTCGTCTGGCATGCGTGCGGCCCGGGTTCAATCCTCAGCACCACGTACCAACAAAGATGTTGTGTTCGCCGAGAACTAAAAAATAATATTAAAAAAATTCTCTCTCTCTCTCTCTCTCTCTCTCTCTCTCTCTCTCTCTCTCTCTCTCTCTCTCTCCCCCCAACTCTTAAAAAAAAGAATCAGAAAAGAAATATTTTAGGCTTTGTGGACTTAGCCCAGCTATTTAATACTGCCATTATAACATAAAAGCAACCATAAACAACTAAGTGAATGAGAGTGGCTATGTTCCAATAAAACTTTATTTAAAAAAATAGTGTGCTGGATTTGGTTGCTGACCACTGATTTACACGTAGGAAAAGGAATAGCTTAGCAGATTCTACAGAAAACGAGGAAGCTGAGATACCCAAGCCTCATTGAAGATCCATCTGCCAAGAAAGTAATTTCAGGTGCAAGTTGATGGGCTCTCACAATTCCTAGAACTTGTGGTCATTATGTCACGCCTCGGATTCATTGGCTGATCATGGCAAAGCAGCATGGGAAGAGAGTGATTGAAACCTCAAAATAATCCCAAATACCACCCTACCCAACAGTTCCAAATTCATCTTTCTTCTAGCCTTTTGCTGGAGCTCTTGACTAGGAAACTGTACAGTAGGAGTTTGGCTTTTTCTTCTATAATCTCTTTAACTATTGTTTAAGAGGAGAGTTGACCAAGGCAGAATGAAGAAAAAGATAGCAGAGAGAAGGGTGGTCTCAGATTTGAAAGGATGAGGGACACTCCTCAGGCTTTTAGACTGGTGGTCTGTCGTTACTAGCCCCAAACAAGTGGAACCTTCAGACACAAAACGGAATGTTTGGCTTGTTTCTTTTCTTTTGGTATCATGACACATGACCGCAATGTAGTCATTGAAATGCTGATTTGTTGTTATCTCCCAGTTCTGTGGATCTGAAGTCCAGGTACAGTGAGACTCAACTAGGTCCTCTGCTGAAGACAAGGTGTCAGGTGAGCTGGTTTCTTACCTAGAGACTCTGCGGGAGATTCTACTTCCAAGTTTATTCAAGCTGATGACAAAATCTGATTTCCTGTGATCATAGGACCAAGGATTGCATTTCCTTAATATGTGACCCCCTTCATCATCAAGCCAATAGTGACCTGTTGAATTATGATTGTGAATTAAATCTCCTCTGATTTTGTCTTCAGCTGGAGAATTATCTCTGCTTTCAAGATCCACTCTGATAATACAAGATAATCTGTATTTTAAAGTCATGTGAACTTAATTACATCTGCAAATTCCCTTCTGCCTTATTAGATTACATTTTCACCTGAGTAAACCAGATGGTGAAGGTCATAACCTCACACTCCATAAGGTAGAAACTGGTATTGCCGTGGTTTTCATGGAAGAGAAATGTTGGCAGGAAAAGTATTGGGGCTCTATCTTAATTAATCAACTATTGTTTTTACAACATCAGTGAAGATTGAATTTCTTTTCTTCCAACAAAAGTTTTATAGAGTCTATAGGGATTAAATAGACAAACATTTTGCTTAATAGAATTTACATACTGATAAGGGAAACAAACACCTAACAAATAATACTGAGTTGCATGAGAATAAAGTCAGGGACAGGGAGGTAAAAGAGTGAGAGGAAAGGCACACCCCTTAGTCTTAGGGCCAAGGTACAGTATCTAAAACAGACATTACCTAATCCAACAAAGAAAGGGTGAGTAAGAGCTCTCCTGAAGTCTGTCACCACATTTCATTATTTTAAAATTTTACTTCCCAATAATCATTTCAGTTGAGGAAGAATTCAAAGAAATGGAAATTCAGACAGTGGTCACTGAATTCATCTTCCTAGGACTTGAATTACAAGATCTGTTCTTGTGCGATATCTATTCTCCTTGGATATTTATCAGATAATTTTTCTGAGAAATGTAGTCAGAGTCAATCCTTCCCTCCACATTTCAGTGTATTGGTAACTCAAAACTTGGGTCTCTCCACATCAGCTACGTACACGCCTAGTCCAGGTCATGATGGAGAGCTTCTCAGAGCAGGTTCAGCCTAAGAGGTGTTTCTCCCAGATCCCCTTCTGGTGACCAGTTCTGACATTGAGAGTAGCTTCTGGGCTGCCATAGCGTATGACCGCTGTGTGGCCACCTGACGTCCTCCTCAGTACCCAGTCCTCGTGAGTGTGAAGGTCTGTGTTGGTCTGGTGACTGGGTCCTGACTGTGTGGGCTGGTGAATTCAGTCACACACACGGTGCTGGCCACCACACTCACTCTGTGTGGGCCCCACCAGATCAGCCACTTTCTCTGTGACATCCCATTGCTCCCGAAGCTCTCCTGCTCAGACACCTCTGTCCACGAGTCTGCGCTCCACGTGGCCAGTGCCACCATGGGCCTGAGCCCCTGCCTCTTCACTGCAGGCTCCTATGTACTCATCATGGTGGCCATCCTCGGGATTTCCTCTGCCCAGGGCAGGAGGAAGGCCTTCTCCACCTGTGCGTCCCCCCTCACTGTTGTGGTGGTCTTCTATGGAACAGCCAACTTCCACTATGACAGGCCCAGAGAAGGCGACTCTCTGGACACAGACACCCTGGTCTCTGTGCTCTTCTGTGTGGTGACCCCCATGTTGAATCCCATCATTCACAGCCTGAGAAGCAAGGAGGTCCAGAGTGCCCTGAAGAAGCTGACTGGGAGAGAGATCGTATAGTGATATTAGAACTAGATGATGGTGTCATTCTAGAAGATTTCTTAACTGTGAACACTTCAGCAGTGAGTTTAACAGCATTCTCTCTAAATAGTGTCTCTTGACAGCTGCGGTGCCCCCGCCCACCAAGGCAAACACACCTGTGATTAGAGTCTCACACTTTGCCATCTTTGTGCATTGGGTTCTTTCTAACAAACTGATATTTTAGAAGTTTCCATTGCCCCCCAAAAGAAGGCCCTATCTGTTGGCAGTCATTTATTTATTTTTTTCTTTTTTTTAAATTTATTTCAGTTGTCAATAGATTTTATTTATTTATATGTGGTGCTGAGAATCAAACCCAGTGACTCACACATGCTAGGCAAGCACTCTACCACTGAGCCTCAGCCCCAGTCCCATGTCACTTATTTTTCCTGAAAACCTCAACTCTAGGCAACTATCATCAATGACTCTAGATTTGCTGATTCTGAGCATTCAACAAGATGGACATGTAGAGTATGTGACCTGTTTTGTCCAGCCCCTTTCCCTGAGATGTCCTCAAGCTTGGCAATTCTGTAGCATGGATAAGTTCTCCATTCACAGAATATTCCTGATGGGTGTAGCACCTTTTCCCTGCTCATCAGTAATAGACATTGCATCATTCCCACTTTGTCTATTCATAATAATGCTTAAGAATAGTTTTGCACAAGTTTTGGGTGGACTTCATTTCTCTTGGGTACATACATGAGAATAGAACTGCTACATCACATGGTAACGCTGCTTAATCTGAATGAATACCAGAATGCTTCCAAATTGCTGCCCAACTTTACATTACTATCAGCAGTGAACAAGGTCTCCAATTTTCCACATCCTCATCAACAATCGTCACTTGTCTTTTTGATGATAACCATCCCTCGTGGAAGTGGCCACAGGTTATTTGGATTTGCATTTCCATAGGCATCAAATGTGCATTTCTTCACATAAGTTAAAAATCCATGTTGTTAAGGGGATTTTGAACTTTAGAAACTTAACACTGCTTAATATTTAGTCCAAATTTTGGTGTAATAACATGCTGCGAGGTCTCCAGACTCCTACCTTCTCCTCAGCCACCCCTACGGCTGTCTCACGTCTCTGTGCCTTTTCCCTTGGACCTTCATGGTAGCAGTGTCATCACCAGACCATGAGCAATGAGAGGACCAAGAATCAGGTTATAAAAGGCAATGTTATAAATGGTGATGGTGGGAAAGAAAGGAAATGCTACACCAGGGAAGCAGCCCTAACCATCAGTGGCTTAAAGTTAAGACGGCCGATAGGGTACTGGTCCTGTGGTACAGATACATGTCCGACTGGCAGGGCATGGAGCACAGTCCAGGTTCATGCCATGGCCAAGCTACATGGACAAAGGAGGAAATTCTCTTATGCATTGAAGAATCCAATCAAGTAAGCCCCTGTCCTTGCATATCCCTACGTTCCCTACTGGGAAGGAGAAAAAGACAGTCTTTCAGGTTTTAGTTCCCAACATTTCGAACAACAAGTCTGGTGCTGAAATTCACCCACAAGTGTCCCAGAGGAGGTAGGAAGCTGATCTCTTTGCATGCTGGGAAAAGATGATTGCAAGACCTTAATGAATCCAACAGAGGATTAACTGCAGTTCACTTCTACAGTTTCTATTCAGACCTCGGCCTTCACATTGTGTTTGCACACTGAGCATCCCAGAACAGCTGCGGAGAGACAAATTAGGTGGATACTCCCAAAGGTTCAGTCCCCAGGCTTTTATAAACGGCCACCCTAGGAAAGTGAATTCCCGAGAAAACAAAGAGGAATTTGAACTCCTGTTTGAAGCAAGGATTATGTTCTAGGAAGTTCTTGCAGGAACTCCATCATGATGCATGGAGGTCAACAGCCAGTTTTACCAAGACCCAATTTCCCCACTACTGTGGAGGCAGAAAGACCTGCCACCAAAGCCAGAAACACAGGTATCCATCACAAATCAGACAAAAGTCTCCCCAGCTCAGGATTCCTACCTCTTAAAAACAATCGTAAGGCATAGTACATATTTTGTTATCATTTTCATGATATTTTGTAATGACATAGTCTTAATATCACTTTTTTTTTTGATACCGGGAATTGAACCCAGGGGCACTCAAACACTGAGCACATCCCCAGCCCTATTTGTATTTTATTTAGATACAGGGTCTCAATGAATTGCTCAGTGCCTCACCCTTGCTGAGGCTGGCTTTGAACCCATGATCTTCCTGTCTCAGCCTCCTGAGCCACTGGGATTACAGGCATGCGCCACTGCACCTGGCTTAATATCACTTTTTGTGTGTATCAATTTCTAAAATAGTAATAATAAAACCAGAGTTGAAATGACATTAGAGTTTGTCTACTTGAAATTCTGAGGAGTGCCTGAAGTAAGATAATATGAATAGAAAATATGTTCATGGTAAAATATAATACAAAACATTATTCTTACTCTAATTTTGACAAGCAGAACAGTAGCAATAATTTTCAAGGAGAAAACATAGAGTCACATCTCCTTTGATTCATTATAATATGATAGTGTGGGGCACACAAGAAATTGTTTGAATAAAATATCAAATTTGCATAACACTCAGATTTGGAAACTTTTGCTCACTCGGCTACGAGTTCTCATCTTAGTCCAACACACGATGCTTGGGAGGTGTGTTGCAATCAGCTTATTTACTAAAAGAAATCTGGAAGCTTGTGAATCATCCATTTCTCTCAGTCACTTTTTAAAAGAGATGTCACAGACTCAAGGTCATTCCTAAATAATTTCATTCTCAATCATTTGTCTTCTGGGATGATTTACTAATTCAGAAAGAAGGAGAGCTTCTGTTCTCAGTTGGAAAATTGGCAACATCACTAAGTGTCTGCATGGAAACTGCTCAAGAGAAGGGCACAGCAAGTTCCCACAGGCCAGGGGACATTCATGTACCCAGGATCACCTGGACCAGAATCACTGGAGAGAAATGTCCTCCAGAGTTTACCTGGGATGCCCCTTCCTCACTCTCTGTGGGTCTCGCGACTTCACTTATTATAAAATCCTTGCTCATATAGCTAGAATCTGGTTAGCGAAACAAGGAGTTGCTAGTCTGAAGAGTCAAAGCAAACTCAGATCCAGCCCATGAAACCTGAAAGGGAAGGGGTTTCACTCCACATGAGTCCAACAGTTTGGCCAGTGAACTCCAAGCTCTAGTTGGAATGAAGAAACTAAGGAGAGTTGTGAGACGACCTGGTCCTTCACACAGTGTATTCCCTACCGGTTAAAACCCAGGCTCTGAATTCAGATTCCCAGTGAAAACTCTTAAAACTGAACTGTCCTCAAGTACATGAGAAACTCAAGCAAGGAACGCCTAACTTAGTTCAGATATCCACAATAGCCCTGAGCAATAATAAGAAATTATTATTGTTGCTCATGCCCCTAGATTTGGGATATATTATTACATGCAAATAGATAATTAAAACAAGGGAAAAACAATAGGTTGGTTTGGCTGGAGAAAAGATTTCATCATGTCCACATAAGGACACGAGTGAAGTCAAATTAGACTGTAGGATGAGGTGGGTCTCAGAGGATCTAGAATTTTTGGTGGAAAAATTCAGTTTTTTTCTTTTTGACAGAAGTAAACTATTGGCATCTTAAAAGATGATTCTGGTAGAGTCGCATAGATCACAACTTGGAAACAGGAGATCCATGGCCCAATAAAAATTCTAAAAGAGGGAAAGGGTAGAAATGAAGATAAAGAGACTGATTTTGAACTCAGACAGTTCCAGTTTGACTGCTGGCAGATCATGTGCTCCTGCATACTCTTATTTCTTTCCCTACCCCTTCCATCTCCGTGTGATGGGGACAGAGAGATGCAAGTGATGGATACATGAAGTTAAAGGAATAATTTATAAAATGGGCCTACTGAACTGACCCCCCCACACACTTTATTTTCCAAGAAACAATTTACCTGCAGACGTTCCTGACTTAAGTGAACAGGATATGTCACATTACTCAACAAACTACCTATTATCTACAGAAGAAACAAAGGCCTGAAATAATATCAGTAAGAGAAACGCAAGTTACCCTGAAGGGTGACCCTTTTGCGACCCTGGTCATAGATCAGATCCCAAAACTCGGGGAGATAAAGACCATTCCTCTTAATCATAAAATCTGTAAGAATGTGTGGTTAAGAATCCAAATAGAACCCATCAGCATGAACCAGTTGACTAGAGTTGTCATGGCAGTAAAGACCTGAAAGTCTGATATCATCCAGCTGTCAGTCAAGACTGAAGAGGTAGACCTGGACAGGACTCTCTGGAAACTTCTCTTGGATACCCAATAAAACTGAAGTTCAGGACAGGCACACTATCTTTCTCCTCTCTGAAAGGAACTACTCTCCATAGAGAGTATCCCCTCCCCATTTCCCTATCCTTTCAACAAACGAATGACTGTTTCTCTGAGTGACATATATAAAATCTTTCTGACTTGATCACAAGAATTGAGGTTTGAAGGGCAGGTCTTTGTACTGCCTCAGTTTCCCAGAAGGCTTCAGATCTGTAACATATAGTATCCTACACTTCCCGGGCACATGGCAGGCCCTGGCAGACATTTGTTGGCAAGAGAGAAACTGTAGTTTAATAAAAATACTTTTGATTAAAGGAGGAAGAATTTGGTTCTATTTCTGGCTTCAGAAGTTGCTGATCATATAAAAATTAAGTACACTCCTTGGGACCAATTTGCTTCTATTGAAATCGCAATAATATTATTAGGTTCCTGAGCTTATTGCAAGCATCTCATTTCACTTTTAAACCACTCCCTAGCCAATTTTATCAATACTCATGGCTTCTGTTATCTTGTAGATGCAGAACCTTCTAAATGTAACTCCAATCTGTCTCCCCAATACTGACCAACACATCATCTAATATCATCTCCATCTGATAGCTATGGTTAACTCAGAATCAGCATGCAATAAAATGAAATTGGCACTTCCTTGTTCCAGTCTTCCTCTAGCCTCCTACTCTCCACAAATAGTTTCTAAAATGTTCTTTGTAAGGAGTCATGGCCTAATCAAAAGATATAAACTTTAATGACAAAACTTGCCAAAGTAAGAGACTAACAAGAATAAAATGTTTGATTTGAGAAACTGTCTGGTATCATGGACATTTCCTACAATCACAACCAACTCTCTCTTCCAAAAAGAATTTGGCTTGCCCACATTACCTCATGTGCCCTTCATTTCTCATTTATTAAATATGAATGAATTAGTAGCAGAAAGTCCCACTGCAAATTGCTGTACCTGAATCAGCTGCATCCCCAAACTAACAATATCAAAAACATTAAAATCTGATCAGGATGCCCCCAAAATACTGTAGATTGTTTACGTCAGTGTTTGTGATCATAAATTTATTTTCTATTATCTCCAAAACATTGCTTAATTTCTTTTATTTAGAAAACACAGAATATCACCAGTGGCATCTGATTATGGGTTTTCTGGGCTCACAGCATGGGAATTCAAATCATATCTACCAGATAGGATTTAGAAAAATAACAATTTGGACTTCTGTCAGAAAAGAACTGGATGAGAAAAGATGGTTAGTCCATCTTTTGGCACCACAGCGAAGACAGACCCTCAACAAAACATAAAAAGGTAAAGCTAGTGTCATTTTCCCTTGTTAAAGATGACCTAATGATGTGAAAAAGGACACTGGGTCTTGCCACCCTCCTTTGGACCTGTCTCACACAGTGTTAGCTCTTATCAGGGAAAAAAACGCTTAGCTACATTTCAAATCAATCTCCATTAAGATTACAGCTGAGATAAGAAGTTCCCTTTGAGTCAGAATAATTAACTTTTAGTTATTGTTGATTTGATGCATTTTTTTAAAGTAACAAGGAAGGAGAGGAAGACTGTAATTTCTTATTTCAGAAGCTGTCTTGAAGTCAGTGGAGTGGAGAGTTTTGAAGAGCTTCTTAGCTCTTTTCCTTAGTGGCTTTGATTATTCCTAAGAAGCCTGAGCTGATTCACATTTGGCAAGTGGGGTGGTAGCTGGGGACAGCCCAGGTTTGTGGATGGTAATGAGAAAGTTTAGAACACAAGCCAAGCTCTACTCTGCATAAAGGAGCAGGCTTAGAGCTACCAAAGACTTGACTGTTTTCTGTGAGCTCAAACCTGCTTCTTTCTTTCTTTTTTTTTTTTTTTGGTTGTCAATGTGCAGGTTCCATTGACATTGCATCTGGAAGAATAAGTCATTGATGCATGATCATACCAGTCACTGACACACCCTACACTCGCTGTAAGTGAAATTAGTGTTCACTCAAAACTCTTAAGAAACCCATCCTGTAGAAACTGGTTATAAGGAATCCCAGATCATAAGAAAAATATGGCAAAATTTCTTCTAGAGGGAGGAAAAACTAATGCATATGCACTACAAGAATGTACTTAAATACAATGAGGGGCAAATGCTTAGCAAAAAAATGCCATTTAATAACTACCTTTAGAAAGTTTTATTCAATCCGTAGAACTAAGCATAAGCCATAGTTCACCCCATTATAAGTAGTCAGAATGCTAAGATGTTGTTTTAGCTCTCTAAAAGCACAGCATTTTTTGACTACCAGAAATAGAAACTTGAGGAAGTAAACATAGGGCATCTTAAAATGGTAGAAATTGGAAGAGAAACAATGGATTACAGATCCGGCTGTGCCAGAATCCTTGTTTTATATTAGCGCCCCTTCAACAAAAATTTGAAACTTGAAAAAGTTGAAAAAATAGTCTTTGCAGGCACTAATGAAGAACAAAATTTAGCAAAAACTGTAGAGTCTTTGACCTTTGTAGAAAGAAAATGACATTGTGTGTTTTATAGGTTTTATCCTTGGGTTCCTTTCCATTCTACAGTGTACAGTGGCTAAAACTCACATAGAAAATAGGATGCTTGTTGGTTTTATGCATTTAGAGGGACAGTGACTGAAGCTGACAAAGTAGCTGGAAATGACAGAATGATCATGAAAAGTGGGAAGGCACAGTGTTGTGTCCCCAAGCTTTGCCTCTGAAATCCCCTCACACTTGTTGCAGATACTTGAATTTCACATGCCTCCAAAAAACCCAAAAGAGAGCAACAACTGCATAACTGAAAATCTAAGTCGAAATTTCTTCTATTCTTCATCACAGGGGGAAATAAAGAGAGTTTGGAGTTTGAATCCTACCAGGCTAAACAAGTATGGTAGTCACCTTGGGCTTCCCATGAAACCCCAGAAGATCTAACCCATCAAAGAAAAGGTGAAGAGCAGTGGTTAAGGATCTTCATGAAACAAAGGGCAAATCTAAAGGACACAAAATCTAACAAAGTATACCCAAAACAAGAAACAATTTCTATGTGATTAGCCAATAATTTAATTACTTATTAGAATGAATGTTATTTGGAGAAAGGCACCTGAAACCAGTCTTCAATGTAGTATATTTAAAATGCTTAGTATATAATCAAAATTTACCAAGTACCTAAAGAAATAAGACAAATTAAGCTAAGATTAAGGGATAAAAGCACACAACAGAAAAAGTGTTAGTGTTTCATAGGTGTTAAATTGATAGAAAAGGAGTGATTTCAAGGTGACAAACCATAGGTTAATTATTAATAATGAAAATGAAATATAGGATTTCAAATAAAAAAATATGAATTGGAAAATATACAGATGGTCTTAATAGCCAGCTGGAGAAGGGAAAGATAATGGAGTCGAGAATAATGAAAAATAGAGTAATGAAAATAATCCAATTTGAAAAAAAGGGAAAAAAAAGGATGAATTAGACCTTAGTAACCTGAGACACAATAGCCAATGTTTAATCATGTGGATAACAGGTTTTCTAATAAGGGAGTTAATAAAAGAAGTGGATTATTTATTTGTAGCTCTGATGATTGTTGCTAATATTGACAGGATACTCCCCATGTTCTAGGCATTATGAGCTTTTACATATAGATTGTTACAATTTCTCAACTCCATGATGTAGGCATTAGTGAACACAACTTTATAGATACGTAAAAAGTGACTCACAGAATTGGCTTTCCTAAGTAACCACAGTAAGAGAAACCTAAGAATATGGTTTTCCTAAATAACCACAGTGACACCCTCAGTGTTCCTGATGCCTAGGTAAGATCTCCAAATCCACTTTATCTTTCATTGTTAAGTGAGAGCTCTATGACCTTTTCCAGGTATTCTGAATCTACTACAGGGATGCTAATCCTCATCCTTTATTTACAAACAAAAGAGAAAGTATTCCAGGAGCTATCATGGCATAGCAACATTTTGCAGATTGAAACAAACAAACAAAACATGTAATATTTTTCAAGTGGCTAATAAATGCTGATGGGAACACCTTTTACTGAATTATTAGAAATTAGCATGCAACCTGACCAGTGACATCTGGAGTCAATTCTTACCTTCTTGAAAGATCAATTGCACACATCTCCATCCAGGTTCATTTTCAGTGTAGTTTAAAGTTTACATGAGAGAGTATTTAAACTAGAGTTTGGCCAACATGTTAATTCAGAGTTTTACCATCCCAACTCCCCACACACATACCAGAGAGCCAATTAGTAAACATTTGCCAAGCTACCACAGAACCCTAATTTGATGACTTAACATAAGATTTTATTTCTTAATGAATACACATGATTAAAAATATGAATCAAGAGAAAATTTTATATTCATATGCATCATGAACCTAGAGAATGTGATAGCATCAATTCATTTTCTCTCTGTATCTGGGCTCCAATTTTTTCTCTTCATTATCCCAATTCTCAGACAGGTTTTCTCCTTGAGATGAAAGAATTTGCAGGATGAAAGGCATGCCCACTCTTGATCTTCCCAATCACAATCTAAAAATTAGTCTATTTCCTATGCATCTGATTCTGTGGCCAAGTCACAACATTTCCTCTGGAGTTTGGAGGTAGCAACAGCTCCATCCAAAACACAATTTGATAGTAGAGAGCTCTATGACCTTTCCTCAGAGGGAAACAGGGTTAATTTTAATAATGGAGGGGATTCCGAGTTGCAAGGCTACAATAATACCAGATGCTCATCAACTCAGCATGCCCATGAATATTCAGGCCAAACTATAGCATGAAATAGTAGTACCACTGTTTACCCACCAATATACGGACTTGTGCTGATAATGGTTTTCCAAGATTCTGGGGACTTTTGACCCTGATACTACATGCAGGTCTTCTTGACCCACAGATTGCCTGTTTCACAAAATGAACATTTTTTTGCCACTAAATTATTTGGCTACTTTCTCAACCAAATTCTATAGTGCCAAATCTTGTCCACCTGGCATCTTAGACACTCTCTGTGCCACCTAACACCACAGTTCCAGAGTAGCATGAACAAATGACAATGACCTGGTTAAAAGAAAAATAAAGGAAAGGATAAAACATTATTATTTTTTAATGTTACAAAGAGCATAAAAAGAAAAAAAACAGAACAGGAGTTTAATCTTCTGTGGGTTTTCAAGCGATCTGAGGTTTAGCATGAGAAATATTAAATGCAATCTGAAACTTTGAGAAAGAATGTGATTTTATGTTTTCGTCTTATTTAAAATGAACGAGGCTGCCAGTTCTCAATTCAGCAACTATATTTTATAAAGCTATGCTTTGTAGGTTGATCCTCCTGCACACATGGATTACTGGAGAGGTACAGCTCAGCTTTCCAGAGCAGGGGAGCATCCCCTTGAGATGCAGCTAAAGAGACAGGCAGAGACAGGTAAATCTCTGGCTTTCAACTTATTTTTCTCATCTTCACTTTTCTCTGCTTTTTGAACCCTTTGAACAGGGTTACATTGCCATCACACATGCCTCATTCTGTCTTGGATGTGCTTTTCATCTTCTTTTGCCCAAGACATAGCTGGTTCACATATTTCCAGACCAAGAAGGGACTCCTTTGGTCCTTATGCCTGGAGAAATTTCACTGTTACAGAAAGACTGATTAGTTCTGTATGTCAGATTAAGAGATCATCTTTCCAGTGAGCGTACCAAAAAAGTTTGAAATGTTCTATCTCAGACCTTGTTATTAAGACTTTTGGAAGCCCACATATGAATTTGTATTGTCTTTTTATTTATTTACTTTCTTATTTACTTATTTCAGTGCTAGGGATTGAACCCAGTGCCTGCTAGGCAGCCATGCTACTACTGAGCTACATCCTCAGCCCTGAATTTGTATGGTCTTTATCTTCAATCTACCCTTTTGACTCATTACCCTAAACCCTGCATTTATTACAATCCCATATTTTTTTTAATTTTCTCCTTTACCACCAAAATATCTCTTTTCTTTTTCTATCTACCCATCTAAATGGGAACCACATTTTAAAAGCTTCTTGATATCATATAATATACCAAACTTGTCCCATCTCTGCTTGCTTGATCCACAACTGTGACACTATAAGCCATTTTATTTATTTATTTATTTATTTATTTATTTATTATTAGCATAAGCCATTTTAATAATATTCATGGAATTTTTTGTTTTTTAATCTATTTCCCATTATTATTACTAACAAATATAGTATCCAAAGCAATCTACATACTCCTTACATCTGGGCCCACTACTGTGCATTCCTTGATTACTTAAGGTTACAGTGCTATTTGTTGCTATAATGAACTTAATTCTCTCCTTGACTTTACAACAACTCCATAGACTATCACATTTTTCCAGACACTGATTTCTTAATTTTTAATTCTCCAACTTAAGTGTATTTCAATGTTGTCTAGATTGTTGGGGGGTGGGCCTGGGATAAATATATATATATATTCCCCCCCAGGGATTCATTCATAAGGATTCAATTTATATAGGTACACACACACACACACACACACACACACACACACACACACACACAATGCTTGGTGGCCTCAGAAAAATCAAAATTAAAAATTTGAACTATAGTTTCTACTAAATGCTTTTGTAACCATCATAAAGGTGAAATTAAGTCAAATTATTGGTTATCAGCAATTATTTATTTGTAACTACATGCCAATAATGAGTATTGCATAGGACTAATTCCAAGTTTTAAAAAATGCATGCCAGATGGGCTGGAGTTGTAGCACAGTGGTAGAGCACTTGCCAGCACACGTGAGGCACTGGGTTTGATCTTTAGAACCACATGAAAAATAAATAAAGGTATTGTGTTCATCTACAACTAAAAAATATTTTAAAAAATGCACACAAGAGAGGCAAGGTAAAATTAAATGCATTCAATATCTAGATAGGAAATTTGGAACATAATTTGGTGTCCATGTGAGTAGGCAACATGTAGCTCCAGTCTTGTTATTCTTTGGGAATGAAGATATAAAATTGTAAGATCATTCAATGTTTCCCCCTCCCCAGAGTAGTATGTGAAATCTTTCATTCCTAAATATCAGTGCAAAAAATGTATGTAATAAATAGAAAAACAAGTTTGCTTGATGCTAGCCTGAGTTCTATGCTTTATATAATGTAGTTCTATTTAAATAGGTAGCCTTTGTATTAATAGATAAGAAGAGACCACTTAGTCCTCCAGGGTCTCTGATATCTTACCCCTAAAATGGATCTAAGATTATACCATATGATTTTTTAATTCATTCAATCCTACCAAGTTCTAAATCTCTGGATTCTCATATGAAATATCATAGTATTTTTATTTGTTTTTTTTTAAATTCAGAAACTACTTATTGAGCTATGCTTGAGCTAGATTTTAAGGATAAGAAAAAAATGAAACAGATGACTCTTATAAGTCTTTCATCTAGTGAAATAAATGATAATACATCTCAACTAAAATGAAAAATCAATGTCTTGTTGTTGAGCAATTTATAGTATGATTAAGGACATGAAAACCACATAGATACAAAAAAGACCTTAGATTCTTTTTCCAAAGCTCACAGATATGAACATATTGCCCATTAGAGGAAGGAGTAATTGGAGTAAGACATTATTATCTTTTTCAATGAAAGAAAAGCCTTTAAACCGTTAAAATGGGGCCATTGTCAGAGAACTATGAGGATCAGGCAGCCTGAACTCCAGCAGTGGGAAAGCATTTGGCTAAACTTAGTAAACACAAAGCTGGGACATTGGGACCAAGGCTTTGTCAGAATGCATCAGTCATCTGAGAGAAAAGATGTAAGACGATAAGTCTTTTCATATACTGTAGGTTTTTCAAATGGGAAAATGGGTTACATTTGTTCCTTATTGCCCCAAGGGGTAGAATTAGCTTTAATAAATAGAAGATTCTGAGGATAGCTTTTGGGTGTGTAGAAGCAAGTGATTCTCCCATCTGTTGCACGTGGACAGGTCAGTTCCAAGAGACAGTTTCTCTCACAGAAGATACTAGAGAAGAAGATAGAGAAAGAATAGTGGGGCTGTGGAGAGAGGATCTGAGCATTAGAAGGTGAGGTGGATGGTGTGCTGGTCCACAAGTCTTGCTGCTCATCAGAACCACCTGGGAAGATTTTTAAACATGAAAACATGAAAAGAGTCTGATTCACTTGGTCTGGGGGAGCCAGAGAACTTCTGTTTGGGGCAAGTAATTCCCAGTTATTCTGTTGCAGCCATCTTCCAGTGAAACCACTGGACTAAGTTCTGCAGAGTGCCCCTTTCATGTTTAGGATTCTCTAAAATGGCTATTAAAGCAGTCACCTGGTTTTGACCATGCATATTGTGTGACCAGCTGTGCTGTTTGCCTTTTGTTCTTTACCTTTTTTAATGCTTCTCTCTTCCACAGGGCTGATTCTCATATAAATGAGTAAAATGATGCTTTGTGAGGTTGTATCGCAATGAAGTCAACACACCACTATCTATAGTGCTCAGTCTGTGTTTCTTTGTGCTTATGGAGAGTTGTTCCTAAAATCAGGAGGTATAGGAAAGCAGAAAGGAGGTGTCCCCAGGAATATGGCAATAACTGAGCTAGTTTTGTGATCCTTTGATCAAGTAAAGTCTTCTACTACAAATAGCAATTAATTACATTTCCCACCAAACCACTGGGTACTAACATGCCTTTTATTTATTATATATGGACAAAAATAATTCAAGAGATGGAGATAACAGGGAAGATAAAGTAAAAGGGAAAAGCTTGAGGGGAAAACACTTTTCAGATGGATTGATGTTTATCTGATTAATGTATTGACTTCCTACTCATATTTAATGAATAACTGCATTTAGAGCCACACAGAACTTTCTCAAAAGGAACTGTTGAAGCAAGAGAATGTAGCGACTCTGTGAAGCAGACCCAATAATGCAAACATACAATCAGTGTAACTGGTTCCAGAGAAAAGGCAAAGCCTGTGGTGTTGAAAAATTCAATTCCTCATTCCCCCTCAGCCACAGAAAGGCAGTGTGGGCACTCTGTAATGATCTTACAACTCTATTCAACTTTTTAGTTTATTTTCCCCTCCAGGATAGGACAATAGAAATAACAAAGTCAATATTTTACCATACAAAGAAGACCACATTTTTCTAAATTAAAATGATCTCTGTGTAAGTAAAGGTCAGTCGAGTCTGGAGTTTTCTTTCTTCATTAACAAATCATGGGCCTCTGTTACTTCCAGTTTTATTTTAATCAAAGGGAGGCCTGCAGATACTATCAGCAAGGCCAGTGAGGCATGCATTACATTACCAGAATCAGAAACAGCTAGGACGAGAGCCAGTTATTACCATATGTTTGTAAGTGAGCGTACACAGAGATGTTGATAAAGATCTAGATACGTAGAGCATATGAAACAGCACTGTCAAGTGTATTTCTTGATTTTAAAATAATACTATTCATCCCAGAGGTAAGGAACTTTCCAGAAATAATAATGGGGCCCTTATATTGTATAACATTTTCTGCCCACTCAGGTGTTTTATGTTCTTCTGCAAAAATACTAAGGTCAGTCAGTTGGCCTCTGAGATACATACAGTAGAGTCATTCTCTCTCTACCTATGAAATGGGCTGATATATATTCTGTGTACCAAAAGGTATCTGTAAGCTATCAGAAGAGAATAACTGAAAATATTGTCAGTAAAAATAATCTGAATGTGTAGAAATTAGTTAGATGGAAGATCTAGGAAAATCTCTTTATAATGGGACAGTAGGAGTAGATATCTATGAAACGCCTCAGAGACAAGATTTACGCTTTTAAACACACCAACAATAGCACATACTCAGTAAATGTCTGTTGAACTCATGGGTTAGGCATTGGATTGGACACAGAAGTGAAAATGATTACTGGGTATAGAATCTTCATCAGGGGTGTGCTACCTGCTTTTGTAAATAAAGTTTTGTTGAAATACAGCCTATCCTCTTGGTTTGCATTTGGCTAATGGCTGCTTTCCTGCTAAGATGGCAAGGACTGAAACCAGATGACCTTCAAGCTCACAACCTGGAATACTGTCTCATTGAACCCTTATCAAATGCTCAGTGGTAGGACATGCTACATGATTGGAATGGTATTGGTACAAACAGAAGAGGAGGTATAGTTTAGGACATAGGTAGAAGGCAGTAGTTTGATTTGACAAGTTGGCTTGTAAATGGCTATTATTGTTATAATAAAAAATATATAAAAGAAATAAGAAAGTTATAAATTGTATGCTATTAGTATTACATTAAAAACAAATTTCCAGGGAGCTGGAGTCATGACTCAGTGGTGGAGCACTTGCCTGGCATGTATGAGGCCTTGGGCTTGATCCTCAGCACTGCATATAAATAAAGAAAAGATCCATTGACAACTAAAAAATTTAAAAATTACATTTTTAGGCAATATGTATTTGGTTTTTATACTAGACTTATTTTGGAGGGGGGTACTGGGGATTGAATTCAGGGACACTCAACCATTGAGCTACATTCCCCATTCCATTTTGTATTTCATTTATAGACAGGGTCTCACTGAGTTGCTTAGCACATTGCTGTTGCTGAGGCTAGATTTGAACTTGTGATCTTCCTGTTTCAGTCTCCTGAGCAGCTGGGATTACAGGCATGTGCCACAGTGCCCAGATATACTATACTGAATTGAGGAAGCATTAATAATAAGAAGACTTCATATTTGGATGATGATTTTTTTTCCTCCAAAAGAAAAAGAAAGACTCTTTGTGGCACAGAGCAACATGGAATGACCTTTTACGAGGCATTGGATGAACCCCTTAGTTGATAGAGAGAAGCCTTGGGGTACAGATAGGTTTGTGACCCATTCGTGGTCACAAAGCAAACTTTCCAGTTGATTAGAAAAAGCCTTCCTTGTGAAAAAGCTGAGTTCGAAAACTGACCTAGGAATTTAGTGCCTCAGGTTTGAAGCCCAGCTCCTTCTACATCTGGTTGGGTGATTTCAACAAGCCACTCCACTTCTCTGCCCCTTCATCTGCCTCCAGATGAGTCCCCGAATCCCATATCCCTGACACTTTTTTTTTTTTGATTCTGTGCAATTCGTGGGAAAGGCTTTCATCCTTATTTAGAAGTTGAGAACACTGAAATCCAGAGATCTGGAGGAGTTTCTCAGAGGGGGCTTCTGGATCTTGAATCATTGTAGATATATATATATTTTTATTATTATACATAGAAAGGAAAGGGCATTCCAAGCAGAGACAGCAGCCTAGCCAAAGGCAAGGTGAGACGAGCAGGGCACCCTGAGGAAGTCTTACGTACTTGTTGGTGGCTACAGATAGGATGCAAGGGAAAGGGCAGAGGAGGCACGTACTGAACAGCAACTTGGAGTCAGATCACAGAGAGCCTTGAATGTCAAGTTCAGGGAATGATATCTCTAAGCCAGACGTTCATCCAGGGGTGATCTTTGACTCTCAAGGAGCATTTGGCAATCTCTGGACACATTTTTAATTGTCATTACTGGTGCAGAGGCTACGAAATATCCTACAATGCACCAAACAGCTCCAGGCAGCAAAGAGTTGTCTGGACCAAACCATCCCTGGCACCAAAGCCAAAAGCCCTGCTATAGACAGAGAGTTCTCTGCTGACCTCGATGGAGGCTGCTCGTGGTGGAGGGGAGGCAAGATTCGAGGCAGGGGCTGCCCTGCAATCATCCAGGGAAAAGGTGATGAAGCTCTGAGCTAAGACAGGGTCAAGAGGACCAATGTCAGTGAGGTGGAAGAGATGGAATTGCCAGGCTGTCCTTCCCATCCTTTGCCCTAACACCTTACAATTTCAAGCATTTTTTTAGCATCTTTTTCTTTTATCTTTCCTATCATTTGCTCAACTGTCCCTAAGAGCCAGAGGGTGAGAGACCTGGGACTATATTTCCCCTTTAAGGTCCTCCCCTGACCCATCCATAACTGACTCACTTTTCACCAGGCTCCAACTTGGAAGGGGAGGGAAGATTAGAAGCTGGCACATGCCGTACCTCCCACAATTTGGTTTGATAATTATTTGTGTCATCATTGGTTTAATATTTCTAGTGCAAGATTGTCAGTCCGTGAGCAGTGCTCATGTGGATGATATTCTTCACTGTAATTCTCGAAGCCCAGCTCCATGATTGACATATAGTAAGTAGATCCTTGAAACAAATATGCTGGATGAATGAGTGGGTGTCCCAGGTTTTATGGGTGTGAGGCTGGTTGGGCATCATGCACTTGGTGTCGATGTCCCTGATTGGTGGACTCAACCTCATCCCCTAGGCTGAAGGACAGGCTGAGCGCTGGCTCTGGCCCCCTTCACAGCACCCAGCAACAACAGACCTGCTCCTCAGAAGCAAGAAGGGAGTAGACGTGCAGCAGACAGAGGACTGATACAAAAGGACTTGGGAGTGTCCTGTCTGATCTCTCCACCCTTTCTACACACACTTCTCCTGGCGGTCCTTTTCATTGTGACATCTTTCCCCTCCATGTGGCTCTTGTAGTCGTCTGGAAAACTGAGGACCCTGGTAGGAGGAAAAAGGACTGGATAGCCCTGCATTCATGGATGAAAAAAAATGCAGTTTTCTCAGTGCAGTGGGACAGCCCTAGGCCACCTCAGCCAGGCTAGAGGTGCATAGATGTGTGTGCCAGTTGTCACAGTGCAAAAGGAGGTATCTAAGCACCAGCTTCCATACAATTTGCAGAACTTTGAGTAGTGATTCCAGGAACACAGCAGCCCCACAGCTCAGGGAATCAGACCAACCTAATTCTCAAAGACCCAGGAAGCCATCTAACCCTGACTCCCAGATGGCAAGAGCTCAGGGGCTCCACAAGGTCAAATGTCTCTTGAAATGTAGATAGAGGATCAGGAACCGCATGTCTTGACTCCCCAGAACTTTTGTCAGGGACTTGGTCTGCTCTAGATGTTGGATCTGCATAGATCAAGGCGGCTCAGATTTGGCATCCTCCATCCAGATACCCCAGGGCCACTTGAAGTATATAGCATCTGCTCTTTCAATGGCCCTTGGTCTTTCTAGGATGTTCTATCACCCATTTCCTAAGCTGTTCTGGAATTCTTGCCTCAAAGGACCCAAAAGCCTTGGCTACAAACTCCTCCTATCCTTCAGGGATAGCTGCAGACAGATTTGAACAGTTCACAGTTCAAATCACAGTTTTTGGTGTGTGATTTTGGACTAAGTTATTTTACTTCTCTAAGCCCTTTTCACAGGTAAAAATAGGAAGAGGGAACTCAGAAAACTCTTGTCTAATTAAACAAAATTGAATGGAACAATGTACAGAAAAATATTTTGTGTACTTAACACAGAGTAGGGACTCAAAAGACTTCTGCTGGGTGAGTAAATGCGACATTCAATACAAACAATTGACCTTTAGCAAAGTCCTGAGGGACCTTCTCCCATCCCTGGCTCACTGCTTGTGGGTCCTGGTGTCCTGGGGAGGCTGACCCTTATCTGGTTTCCTAGTGAGAACTGTGACTGTTTTCTCAGTATTTTAATTACAACTCTCTCTCTGTCTCCTGGCCCTGATGGCAACATGGTCTTCCTGAGAGCACAGTTAGCCTTGTGCTCCCATGTGAGTCCCCTGCCCCAAGTGAAGGTGACCTGTACACTCACCTATGTTCACACCAATTAAGTGGATTCATTAAAAGGGTTGGCACTGTCCATGGGCAGCTCCTCAGTGACCCACAAATTAAAAGGGCCTTGCTGCCATCTGCCAAGCCTCTACCTCTCCACCACAGGGCCTGACAACAGAAGGGCACTGACCCTCTTTTATTCCCCCTCCAGCCAGAGCATGATGGGAATAAAAGGAGTCCAGGAATGATCCCAAAGTTGGCTTATTTTTCTAGAAGTTCACTGTCTAATTAGGTCTACAAAGCACTTAGTTTTATGGGTTGAAAATTAATCCAACACACAGACTATACCATGATATATTTAGTGAGTTACTTTCCACTTGCAGACTCTAGAAGGGGCTGGTTCTTTTCTCCTTCAGAGGCTAAGAATCTTCCCCAAGGGTTAAGAAACTGTCTAGGGACCCAGAAACCCCAGGGACGGGACCTTCCAGCCTCTCTGTTCCTAAGAACCCTTGATGTCCTTCAAATTTACTTTATATATATATATATATATATATATATATATTTCCTGGTCTAACTTCATAAGAGGTTCAAGGAGATATGCTACCTAGAGCCCCAGTAGATGCAGATGATCCTGAGGGGCAGACAGACATAAAAATAGCTGATTCAAGTGTGACACTGAGGGCTGCAAGGGTTGCTAAAACCAAGGAGCACAAAGGCAGACATCCCTCTGTCTGCCTAAGGAATGCTTGAGTAAATCATAATAGCTTACACTTGTTAGCACTTAGTATAGGCAAGTGCTCGACCAAATGCCTTTCATGCAGTGTCTGGTTCAGTCCTCATTTAGAGGGGAAAGGAGGTAGCATCTATAGAGAAGCTGCTGTGTGTGCCAGGGTCTGTGATCTGCATAATGCATGGATCTCTTTCTCTGATGGCCTGCTAGGTAGAGGCCTTTACACTGAGTGAAACTCAGTCTCAGGGAAGTTAGGTACAGTGAACCCCTGGTATCTCTGGGGAATTTGTTTCAGGACCAAAATCTGAGGATGCTCAAGTCCCTTTTATAAAATGATATAGTATTTGCATATAACCTGTGCACATCCTATCCACATGGAATCCTCTCTGCATTACTAATGATACCTAATACAATGCAAATGTGAAGAGTCATAACTCTGTATTGTTTAAGATGTAATAACAATGGGGGAAAGTTTACATGTTCAGTAGAAAGGCAATTTTTTTTTCAAATACTTTCCATCCAGGGTTGAAGCTGATTGAATCCCACAGAGGAGGACCCATGCATACCCAGAGCCAGCTGTCCTTTGCCTCTCTGCTAGAGTCAGAATAGAAATCAGAAAACCTGCCATCTACATCTTGGCTTCTCAAACTTTGGTATACGTGTGACCAGGCTAGGAATCTTCACAATTCTACTTCAGTAGATCTGTGCAGGGTCTGAGATTCTGCATTTCTCACCATTTCTGTGGTGATGCTAATGCTGGTGGTCCATGGAGCACACTTGAAGAGGAAATGGGATCTATACCCCAGGTTTGTGACTAGTGGCTCTCAGCCCTAGGTGCCCCCAAAGAACCCCCCCAGCGAGCTTTTAAAATGCTTCAGCGTGTGGTTCTTATTCCTTAGCAATTCTGATTTGGTTGGTCTGGGTTGGAGCGTTGGGTATCCATGCATTTAAAACTCCCCAGGTGATTCTCATGGGCAGTCAGGGTTGAAAACAACTGTGATTGTTTGCGCATCTTCTTTAAATGGAATCTCAAAGGCTGACCCTAATTCCAAGATGCCCCCCATGTTCACTCCCTTGGGGGGAGCCTCCAGCCAGTTCCACTCAGCCTTGAATGCCTGAATCCTTTGGCCAGATTATCTCCAGACCCTGGCACTGGGGATTGAACCCAGATCCCTGAGCAGGCTAGGCAAGCACTCTAAACTGAGCTCCATCCCCAGCCTGGCCAGATCCTCCTTGATAATCCCTCCCTCCTGGCTGGCCCCAAGTTGCTGAGTTTCCCTGCCCTTTCATTCTCACCACCTCCAATATTTTAATCCCATTTATTCGGTGCCTGCCTCTGTCTTCTTCTCCTTGCTATCCCTTGAGTATCAGGAGGAAAAGACTTCCCCAGGGCTATCGATTCCCAGGGAACTCACAATGTAGCGATTTCTTTCTTAATTAAGATCTTCATGCCGAGCCTTGAGTATTGGACCCATTAATCAGCTCTCTGAAAACCCAGGGGAGAGCTTGAAGTGGGAGATTCATGCAATGGCTCCCGATAGTACAAGGGGCTGCTCCTTGTCCGGATGTGCAGGGAAGCCAGGCCTGGGTAGAGCAGCCTAGCTAATCTTATCGTACCTTTCTTTTTTTTTTCTTTCTTTTTCTTCCCCTTCTTCTTTGAATCGGATGCATAATGACACATTCTAAAGTCTGTCACTACCCAAGCATTATTCTCCCCAGCCAATCCTCCTCACCACTCGCCATTATCTGTCATCAGAGACAAAACAACAGAAGATAATAGGAGTTTCCAATTCATGCTTTTTTTCCCTCCTTTCATTCTCTGGGGAAATTATGTTGAACATCTTTTTTTATTGACTTATTTATAAATGTAGAAAATGAATTGCTTAAAGATTTGTGTTGGAGCAACTCAGATGCTATCAGGGTTGCTGACACTCTGGCTGGAGGGAGGATTCCAGGGTTCCAGTGGGGTAGTAATTAAGTAGATGGACCTCCCTTTTCCCATAAGGGGCCCAGGTGGTGGCCCTCCCTCTTTGTCCCGACTTAGAATGGTACAGTGAGGCTCATTGACTGCCTAGCTTCCTTATCCTGCAGGATTATGGAGGGAAAACTCACACACAACACACACACACACACACACACACACACACACACACACTCATGCATGGACAGCCAGGCCTGGGTTCACTTTAACCTCTGCCTCTTGGTGAGCCTAAGCTTAAAGGCTTTAGCTGTTCTGTGGTCCTTAGATGGCTTCAGGTTCCTGATTCTGATCATCCTCAAAGACACAAGTCAGAAACTCTCTCTTCAGATCTGCCCCCTGGAGAGAGCCCACCCACCATTCATCACCCTCTTCCTGGTACATATGTTGGCTGAAGAGCAGGAGTCTTCCATCTCCCCCGAGCAAGGCATTCATCTATGTTCCTCAGGATTAAACCCTAGAGGGAGACAGGTGCCGAGGCCACCGGCCCTCCTCCGCTGGAAGTGGGTGTGGGCCCCTAATGGCCACAACGGAGAGCCCAGCATGGATCCGGAAACAGCAAGGAACAACTCTAGCTGGAAAACAGAGATAATCTGTGTCGATTATGCATGTGTTCTGGAAATTAGAGCCCAGCATGAGAAACCTGCTTGTGTTTTGATTAGGGAGCAGATGTGTCCACCGTGAGGGGTTCTCGCAAAAGCTTCCGGCATGGACATCAGATCTGACCTTTCCAGCAGACGCAGTCACAGGACGATTGCCAATGGGGAATCTGGGTTTTGAAGAGGCAGGAGGGTGATAACCTGGATGACTGCCACCAGACTTGGAATCTCACAGACACCTGGCCAGAAAGGCCTACAGGCACACCCAGAAGACCTTCGGCACTGCCTCATTTGCCACCGCCAGGGATGACCTGGCCTTGACCAGAACAGTTTTGGCCCCTGTTTTAACTGAGTGCTTCATCTTAGAATGTGCTGGAGAAACAAGTGGAAAGAAAGCCCCAAAGAGAAGGTGGGAGCCTGGATCTGGGGGGCCTAGGCCCTGGGGGACTTCCACTCAGAGATGGAGAAGAGGGAGGATCAAAGCCAAGGGTAATGAGGGCTAGAAAGGAGGTGACTGCTGGCGTGGTCATGAGGACAGTCTCCTCTCCAGAGGCACAGAGGTGAGGGAGTCCTGGGGCATCTTGGTCAGATAATTAACACACTCAGAATCACAGGGAGGAATGATGTCCTCAGCCCTGATGGGAATGTTCTGAACTTGTATAGTGATGGCAGATGCAAAACTCTATAGAGGTGTCAAAAATTGATGAATTTTATACTTACAGAAGGGAAATGTTATGAAATGCAAATTATACCTCAACAGTGCTGTTAAAAATGTATTACTTTCTAATTTAAACAAATATGAAGACAATACAGACAAATGCAATAATGGGAAGGCCTGGAGGCTGCATTCCACTGTTGCATTAACAAACCTAAATGGGCTCAGGCTGATATCATTAAATATACACATAATACCTTTTATGCATCTTCTTTGATTGACAAATGAGGGTACTTTTAGAAGAGGGGCTTGTACCTGGGCATCTGGGATGAACTTCAGAAAGTTAAGAAACACTTCTGGGGCTGGGGATGTGGCTCAAGCGGTAGCGTGCTTGCCTGGCGTGCGTGCGGCCCGGGTTCGATCCTCAGCACCACATACCAACAAAGATGTTGTGTCCACCGAAAATTAAAAAATAAAAAATATTAAAAAAAAAAGAAATACTTCTGAAATTTTATGAAAAATGTGAATATGTATACATTTATATTTATATATATATACATACATATTCATATATGAATTTTTCTGCAGAAAAGTTCATTCTATTATGTAGTACATGGCTGTATAAATATGCTACAGTTTATGTACACATTCTTGTGTTGATAGACATTTGAATTACTTCAAGTGTTTGGATATAGTTAACAGGCTCTTCTGAACATCTTCTAGTGCCCATAAGCACCCATTTCTGAAAGAGAGGAATCACTAAGTCACCTGGCATGTTACCTCCATACCTACTATGTAATGACAATCCATTTCCCAAGGTGGTCGTGCCAACTTTTATTCCTAGCCCAAGTGCAGTAGTGTTCCCATTGCTCCACATCCTCACTAGGTACTGTTTTCTCAGATTCTTCATGTTAGCCAATTTTGGTATAAAGAGATCAATCATTTTAATTTGCATTCCTCTGAAGATTAATAAGGTTGAGCACCTTTTAGAATAAATCAAATATATGATTTCCTCTTTTCTGAAGTGTGTTCAATTATTTTGCTAGATTTTCTATTGAGATGTCTATCTTATTGAGCTGTAGGAGGTCTCTATTATTTTGCTGGACAAATGTTTTACAAATAGCTTCTTAGTAGTTTTCCTTTATAAAGACTTTTTGTTGAAGTAGAGCATATACATTTTAAAATGCACAAATTGTTAGTACAGTTTGCTGAACTTCCACAAAGTGAATACACCTGTATAACTAGTATCAGATCTAGGAAAGATATGATCAGCCTCCTGGGAGTGTCCTTCCCCCCACCCTATTTAATTCACTCTTCCAAAAGATAGCAACCATTGCTAACTTCTAACACCAAGTGTTAGTTTTGAATGTTAAGAATGACTTTTCTCTGCCATGGTGTCTTCTGATTATGATAAATAATTACTGCTAGTAATATTCAAATTTCTTAATATCTTCCTTTACAATCAGTGCTTTTTATGTCATATTTAAGAAAACTTACCCCACTCCAAAATCATAAAGGTATTATCTTGAAAGCATTTTATAGTTTTGCCATTCACACTTAATTCTATATGTCACACAGAATTATTGACTACGGTGTATAGTAGGAGCTTTAATTTCATTCAATTTCACATAAATACTCAATTGTCTCAGCACTACTCATTAAAAAGACTGACATTTTCCACCACTGATCTGCAGTCCCACCTCAATCATAAATCATGTGGCAATCACTTTCTGAGTTTTCTATTCTGTCTTACCGGACTGTTTATCCTCTGACCACTAATATAGTATCTTAATTCTATAGCTGTATAAAAGGTCCAGGAACTGCAATAAAAATTCAGATGAGTTTCAGAAAGAGTCTATCTTTATAAACTGCTTCTTCTAATTTATGAACTAGTATATAGCTTTACATTTTAAAAATCATAACAATTATTTAATAGAATTTTATTTGACCTAAAAGCCTTCAGAAATAAAGACCTACAGATCCAGGGAAAACTCCTGTTTTTTTGTTTATGTTCCATGAAGAATGTATGGCCATGTAGAAATGACTGGAAAAGGGGGTGTGAGCTAATGGTAAAAGGCTGCCAGGGTCCCAGCAAGCCCTGTCTGGTCAGATTCTTCTTGGCCTCTCTGTATAGCTTTCTTTCCTTCTGGACCTAAGGCAGGTCCTGTCTGGAATGAGGGTTTTTAAGGGAGGGGTAAGGGAGGGTAGGGGGACAGTAAGGGAATAGCAGGGAGGGAAGGAAAGAGAAAGGGAAAGAGAGAGAGAGAGAGCTTTCTAGGTTTTATGACTGGCCTTGGGAGAGAAGGGTGAATGGACAGGAGGGCAGGAGGAGAGCAGAGGCTTTGCTGCTGAGGTTGCTTTTGGGATTCCAATCTCCTTCAGTTAGAAGTTCTCAGCAGACCAAAACCTCACCCTTTGGGCTATCATATTCTGATCTGACCCTGCCCACCTTCCCCCTTTCCCTCCCTCCTCCTCCCTTTCTCCTTTTAAGAAGGGAATGTGTAGATCTTTCCATCTTCTAAGATCTTCTTTGATTTCTCTCTTTAGGGTTCTGTAGTTTTCATTGTATACATCTTTGACTTCTTTCATTGATTCTCAAGTATCATTTTTTTTTGAGGTTATTGTGAATGGAGTAGTTTTTCTCATTTCCTTCTCAGAGGCTTTGTCACTGATATACAGAAATACCTTTCATTTATGGGTATTGATTTATATCCTGCTCCTTTGCTGAATTCATTTACTATTTCTGAAAAGATCGACCTTGTTCTTAGATAGGCAGAATTAATATTATCAAAATAACCATACTACCAAAAGCGCTATATAGATTTAATGCAATTCCAATCAAAATCTTAATGGCATTCCTCATAGAAATAGAAAAAGCAATCATGAAATTCATCTGGAAAAATAAGAGATCAAGAATAGCTAAAGAAATCCTTAGCAGGAAGAGTGAAGCAGGGAGTATCGCTCTATGAGACCTTAAACTATACTACACAGAAATAGTAACAAAAACAGCATGGTTTCAGCACTAAAACAGACTGGTAGACCAATGGTACAGAAGAGAGGACACAGAGACTAACCCACAAAATTACAATCATCTTATTTTAGACAAAAATGCCAAAAACATGCACTGGAGAAAAGATAGCATTTTCAACAAATGGTGCTGGGAAAACTGGAAATCCATATGCAACAAAATGAAATTAAACTCATAACTCTCACCATGCACAAAACTTAACTCAAAATGGATCAAGGACCTAGGAATTAAGCCAGAGACTCTTCGTCTAATAGAAGAAAAAAGTAGGCCCTAAACTTTATCATGTGGGTTAGGCCCCAACTTCCTTAATAAGACCCCTATGGCACAAGAATTAAAACCAGAAATCAATAAATGGGATGGATTCAAACTAAAAAGTTTTTTTCTCAGCAAAAGAAAACAATCCGTGAGGTGAACAGAGAGCCTACATACTGGGAGAAAATTTTTACCCCTCACACATCAGATAGAGCACTAATCTCTAGGGTATATAAAGAACTCAAAAAGCTAAGCACTGAAAAAACAAGTAACCCAATCAAAAAATGGGCCAAGGACTTGAACAAACACTTCTCAGAAGAGGATATACAATCAATCAACAAATATATGAAAAAATTTTCAACATCTCTAGCAATCAGAGAAATGCAAATCAAAACTAAGATACAACTCCAGTCAGAATGGCAGCTATTATGAAGACAAACAACAATAAGTATTGGAGAGGATGTGGGGAAAAAGGCACACTCATACATTGCTGGTGGGACTGCAAATTGGTGCAGCCAATCTGGAAAGCAGTATGGAGATTCTTTGAAAATCTGGGAATGGAACCACCATTTGACCGAGCTATTCCTCTTCTTGGACTATACCCAAAGGACTTAAAAACAACATACTACAGGGACACAGCCACATCAATGTTTATAGCAGCATAATTTACAACAGCTAAACTGTGGAGCCAACCTACATGCCCTTCAGTGGATGAATTGATTTTTAAAAATGTGGCATATATACACTATGAACATTTTTAAAAGAGAATAAAATCATGGCATTTGCAGGTAAATGGATGGCACTGGAGAAGATAATGCTAAGTGAAGTTAGTCAATCCCCCCAAAACAAATGCCAAATGTTTTCTCTGATATAAGGAGGCTGACTCATAATAGGGTAGGGAGGAGGAACATGGGATGAATAGATGGATTCTAGATAGGGAAGAGGGGAGTGAGGGAAAGGAAGGAGGCAGGGGATTAGCCTTCTAATGAATGTGATGGACATCATTATCCAAAGAACATGTCTGAAGACACAAATTGGGTGTCAACCTACTTTATATAGAGAGATACGAAAAATTGTGGTATATATGTGTAATAAGAATTGTAATGCAAAAAAAAACAAGTACATGAATAACGTGAATTGGCGTGAACATACTTTATACAAACATAAAAAATTGTGCTCTATATGTGTAATAAGAATTGTCCATTGTCGTGTATTAAAAAAAATAAAATCAATAAAAGAAAAAGAAGGGAATGGGGAGTGGGTAGGGAAAAACTGTGGAATGAACCCAAACTAACTTTCCAATGCACATATGTGAATATACTATAATGAAACTCATCATTTTGAATATCTATAAGTTACTAATTTTAAAAAATGTAAGTAAATAGATCAGTAAAGTGGATGAAAGGGAACAGTGGGAGGGAGGATGGGGAGGGTGAAGGGACTGAATTGGAGCAAATTATATTCCATGCATTTATAATTAGTCCAAATGAATCTAATGTCAAGAATAACTACTATGAACAAATGAAAAAAAGAATAATGACTTCACTGTTTTTATAAAATGCATTCTCATAAACAATTCAATTGAGAGAAATGAAAAAAGTAAAAGAGAATGTACAATTCAACATCTCACCAACCATAACAATTATTAAGTCACTCTTCCATCTTTTTCTCTAATTTCAAGATGGCTCCAGTTTCATTTTCCTTTTGATATTCTTTTATTTTTTAACAAAGGTTTATTTTCTACATAAAATTCTTATATTTCTTTTGTTGAATTTATAATAAGGTCCTTGATATTATTTAATACTACTATAAATATTATAATAGTTCATTTTCTAAGCAACTATTACTTGTTTGAGATAGAATTGATTTGTCTGTACAGATTTTATATCCAGGAACCGCATTATCTTATTAATGAGTTATGAATAGGTTTTTGCATATATTCTATATATATTCATAAATATGCAAATAAAGAACATCCCCCCTTTTATATTTCATTTTCTTGTCCTAGTGCAGTAGCTAGGGCTTCCAAAACAATGCTGATGAAAAGAAGTAATAGACACTCTTGTTTTGTTCAAATTCATCATTAAACGATTTTGGGCTGTAACTGTCATGTAGCCATGTTTTATCAAGTTAAGGATGTTTTTCTGCTCTTTGCCAAGAAGTGTTTAAAATCAAGGCTGTATTTCAAATTTAACTGAAAACTTTTTCTGCATTGTTGACAACTTTATGAAATCTTTCCCCTTAATCTGCTAATGGAAACTACCTTGATGAATTCTGCTAACAATAATTTGAAAAATCACTCATTAGTTCAGGGAGATTTTCTGAATTATTTTCTACAGCATCCTATGTTTATTCAGTCAATCTTCATATGGCAGTTACATTATTTCTAACTTTTTATCATTATAAAAATCACCTAAACAGAGAATCTTGTGTATATGCAAATGTTTTTCCCTCTTTTTCCTGTATTTTGGGGGTGCATTTTCAGAGTAAATTCTCAGGAATGGGATTGCTAAGGAAAAAATATATACTTATATGTTGTTAGAGAATGCTCAATTCCCCTCCAAAGGAACTGTACCATTTTTCTATTCCCACCAGTGATTAATAAGTATCTATTTCCCCTAAGACTCTCCAACAGTAGCTTTAATTTATGTTTTTATTAAAAATAAAGTTGAGTATCTTTTTATATGTTTAACGGATATTTTTTAAATGTGTGTGTGTGTGTGTGTGTGTGTGTGTGTGTGTGTGTATGTGCACGCTCACGCGCTTGCTCATATTGTCTGTTCCTCTCATGTATTCTGCTTTGGTTATTACAATTAAAATTTTTCTTTATATATTAAGAATGTTGGGTTGGGATGTAGCTCAGTGGCAAAGTGTCTGCCTTGCATTTGCAAAATCCTGGAATCAAACCCCAGTTCTAAAAAAGACAAAAAAAGAACCCACCCCACCCCACCCCCAAAAACATCCAAGAATGTTACCTCTTTTATGTATTACCTCTTTACTACCTGTTTTGACATTCAAAAGATGATTGCTTTACAACTTTCAAAAAGTCTTTTTGATGTTAAGATTATTTTTTGCCAAGTTGATATTAAACTTGTTGTTACTTTGGGGTGAGTCAATTTTATAAGCTGTCATTATCTAGATCTTTCAGTTGAAATGGTAGGGCTGATGCTACATTCCTTACCAACAATCTTTTTGCCTGAGACTACACAGTAAGGTTTAATGTAATCATTATGCTTCAGATAATTTAATATGGAGGCAGTGATTTCAAGTCTGAATTTCTTGTTTAATTTAAGGTAGAATGTCAAACATTGTGTTCCATGATGAAGGAAGCTGACTGTAATTAAGATCATAGATTACATAGAAAGGTGCCTATTTAAGGTGTTTCAGAATGCTCTATGATGTGCTCTCTCTGCATGATCAACTCCTACATACTCAGTGAGTCCTAAATCTGGCCAGATTTATTGAACTCCTTCAGCCCTTCTTTTTTGCCAACCTATGACATTGGTGCACATCTCTAATCATAATCATGTGCTTTTGGCTCTGTCTTGCTGACTACACAATAAGCATCCTGAAAGGTGTGGGAACTGTTCCTTTTGTAGTATGCACAAGGAATAAACAGATCTTTGTTGAAGAAATATTTTATTGAATGAATGACTGAATTTCCAGTTCTAGAGGTTATCATGCTCTAGTAAACAAATGGCTAGAGAATCTATATCAATGAGTGAAGAAATAATAAACATAAAATAAGATCAAATGCTAAAATAATACCATACCATCTATAGCTCCCAGGTAGATGAAAAAGGGTGCATGTTTTTGCATCAAAGATAAAACCATGATAGTTGTAAATTGAGTCAATGCATTAAAAGGAAGATTTCTAAGTGAAGAATTAACATATCCAATTACATAGTGTAATATGAGAACAAGTCAACTACATTCATAAAATTCGAAGACTAACAAGGATAAAAAAGAAATCACTACACACAATCCAGTGTAAACTGTGCTATTCCAGCTAGATCATCTGCTCTCAGATCTAGAGCAAAGATCAGAAGAAATGTTCTTCCACATGGAACTGCTATGTAAATAAGAAATAGCTAACACTTGTGAGTATTTGTGTTTGCCACATACTATCCTAATCCTCTCATCTAATCCTCACAACAATAGTTTAGTTCTATTTTTCAGAGGTGAAAAGTGAGGCATAGAAAAACAAATTATCCATAATCACACAGCAGTTTGGCTACAGAGTCCATGCTTTTAACCATCATGTCTCATTTTAACATTTTTATTTTAATTGTCCCTAAAGCCTTAAAAGGAACTGCAGGAGAACCTCCCCATCTCAAGCTTCTGCAAAGTTCCTTTTGCCATGTAAACATAACAGTCACAAGTTCCCAGGATTAGAATATAGACATTTTTGTGAGGCCACTATTTGTGCCTCATACTTTTAAATATGGAAAACTCTAAATGGCTAAAGCTGTCCAAACCAAGTTTTCAATAACATCTCATGGATGTTATTGAGCTGTCACTAAGAACTCCCAAGTAAGGGATTGATTAAAAAAGAGTAACATTTGAACTTTGTACACTGAGCAATGCACATTCACAGGAATGGACAGAGACTGAGTAGCCCAGATAGCAATATGATAGGTCTTTAACACTCATATAGCAGTGAGCAGCAGGACTGTGTTCATTTGGTTAATTCCACTTTCAGTTTTTACTGCAAGACAAAGGAAGCCATTGGTAGCTGGTGAGCCCCAAGTTGTACTGAACACAGAAAGCACGTCTTTTTCTGACTTATCTGCCCCCAACCACCTCTTATGCACCAACCAGAGCAAGCATGCTCTCACTGGTGTCAAAAAGAGTAGGAAGGAATTACTGAATTCAGTGTGATTTTCTGTGAGAGGAAGATTCTAAGCCTAAACCTAAAGACAACTCTGATAAAATAATGACAATGAATTGGAAGGTTTGGAACCATTTTACCACACTACTGTAATAGGGGATACCAAAAAGTCCATCTTGTTGATGGAAACTGTTTATTAACAGGTGGTACTTGGGTAAAAACTCAAGTTGCTCTATTTCATTGTGCTTCATCTGTGGAAAACAATTTATGAAGGTAGCTATGGATCCCCCAAATGGCTGTTTGTTAAACATAGACAAGTTTGCTTAAGAATGTTTTAAAAACTGTGTAAAAGCATCTGACCTAGCCAAGAATGTTACAGCCACTGCCACTGTGGAGAGGAAAGGGAATTGTGCAAGTAAGGCCTCTGCCTCTGCTGGGCACCCAACAGCACTGACACAGACCGAGCAATGAAGCACCACTGTACCTGCAACAGGTACAGAAAAACAATGGGAGAACATCTGAAGCCCCTCACCCCCCTGCCCATAACTTCTTTGTTCCAAGAGGGTGCTGAGAAAAATGAAGGTCTAAGTATCAAGTAGGATGGCCTCACATTCAATAGTCTCTGGGTAGCCATAGAGATCATGGAGAATCAGACAATGAAAGGACCACCAACCTGAGGATGAGTCTGGAGTGACATGGATATGAAGGTCAGTGGGATCCTTAAGATCCTGTCCTCACATGCAGAAGAGGAAGTCATTCTTTTCTTTCAACTTTTTATTTTTGTTTTTTAAAAATTTCAATTGTTTATATCTCATATCATACCATAAGGACAATTTCTAGTCCAAAATTGGAAATGGCATGACAGTCTTTGTTCCAAAATAGTACATTATTGTCTAGGTAAGAACATTAAAAGAGGAAAATTACCAAAGATTATATTTTTTAAAAAACACTGATTTGAATTTGCTTTTTACATGATATTGTACAAATGTTTGTCACAGGCATTTACTTCAATAAGAGGTGAGTCAGTCTTCATTTTGCCTTGGTGCTTGGTGAATTAAATGTCATGAATAAGGAGTACAAAATTTGTTGTCCATACTTTTAGGACAGAGATGGACCTGATATCTAAAATGTAAACTAAGCATTATCATATGTGTGTGATTCTATATTTATGTCTTCTTTGTTTTAGATTTATCATACTTGCAATTAAATTCAGATGTTTGATACTACCAATTCAAAGTCTGTCACACACATTTTTTAAGTGCACATTTCTTTGTAATTTTAAAATCCAATAAAAAGGATATATATAAAATAATATTTTCTATTATTTTGGGATAATTTTAACATAATTTAAAATAATGGTATTGTCAAATCATTATTTGGTCTTAACATTTTGTAGATGACACAAAACATGAAATGGGTCTTAAAAATCTAGCAAGAGAAAAATTTTGCAATTTGTACTGCACATCTGCAATTTGTACACACATACAAATTGTGTGAAAATATGAAAACACATGGACAATTTCTTTTGGTTGGTAATTGATTAGTAGTTGAGGAACTGCTCCAACCTTTCAAGATAAAGAGTAAAATCATAAGAAGTTTATTCACTTTGAAATTATATTAAAAGTTTGATAAAAATCTTAGGGGTCATTAGCATTCAAACAATAATATTTCTAGGTCTGTCAAAAATTATACTTTATTAAAGTTGTTTGTATATAGGTTATATGAGTATATTCTTGTTTTTATTTTCTTTATTGACTGGTCTAGAAATATGTATTTTTATGTGTTCAGAAATATGTGATTTGGATAATGGCTGAATTCTTAAGTGTCACCATCATATCTGGAAAAAAATAATAAATACTCTCACAAAACCTAAGATGAATCAGTGGGTATATGCTTCATACACAGATGCCATTTAGCATGCAAGGAAGAGTTACTACAGGTGTTGGGTTAAAAATTTGAGTGGCCAGGGGACTTTAAGAAAAAGAAGGCCTGGGGCTGGGGATGTGGCTCAAGCAGTAGCGCGCTCGCCTGGCATGCCTGCGGCCCGGGTTCGATCCTCAGCACCACATACAAAGATGTTGTGTCCGCCAATAACTGAAAAATAAATATTAAAATTCTCTCTCTCTCCTCTCTCTCTCCCTCTCTCACTCTCTCTTTAAAAAAAAAAAAGAAAAAGCAGGCCAGATGTTGCTTAGAGCCTTGATGAAGAGCCTACTCAATAGACATTTCCTATGAACCAATTCCTGCAAAGCTCTGGAGAAAACCTTTTGACTTCAAGTGACAAGATTCATGGATTAAAAAACGAAACAAACTGAGCCAGACATAGTGCTGCATGCCTTTAATCCCAACAACTTGGCAAGTTAAGGCAAGAGAGGCCAGCGTGGGCAACTTAGCAAAACCCTGTTTCAAAATAAAAAAAAATAAATCAAAGAGCTGGGGATGTAGCTAGGTGGTAGAGCATCCCTGACTTCAATCCCCAGTACTACAAACAAACATGTAGAAACAAATTATAAAAAAGAAATCTTAAAATGTTTTCAAAACTGCTTGAGAGTAATAGAATATTAACAAGCCTTAAAACTATTGAAAAACAGCTAGGAGAACTACCAGATAACATTGAATGGTATTTTCCTTTCCTTTCAATATAAGTACATGACTGGATGAGGGACTCTGGCTCTGACTGTTCGGCTCAGTCTGAGAATTTGAGACTTTGATAGAAAGGATGTACTCGGAGAGCCAGAGTCTATCTGCACACTTTGGTGGTATTTACTGTTTAACCCTAAATATATTCTGAAATTCTGTGAAATAAGGATGCCCTAATATTCATGGAACAGCAATGAATATTTTGTTGCAGTTTTCAACTTCCTATATGCATGGGTAAGAAAAAAACTGCACTTTAGCTGAAAATGAAATCCATATTTGCTTAGCTCTCAAGTTCAACTCAGAATTGAATATTTATGCAGGAAAGAAACAAGTACAGGTTTGATATTAAAGAAGTAAGATTCACTCTTCATTTTGAGTTTCAAAAAAACATTTTTTGTACATATCTAAGACTATATAAAAGATGAATAACCAATACAAATCTAGAATAATGTTGAGATTGCTAAGCTTATGTTTAGGTCACTCAAAAACATTTTTTTAATTTTTGTCTAAAATTGTGACATGGCTATTTGTGCATGTGGTACTAGGAAATGAATGTAGGGCTTCACACAGGTGAGGCAAGCACCCTACCACTGAGCTACATCCCTAGTTCTTTCTATTTTGAGACAAAGTCTCTCTAAGTTGCCCCCACTGGCCTCAAACTTGCAATCCTCCTGCCTCAATTTCTCAAGTAGCTAGGATTATAAGCATATAATCCTGGCTAGCTATTTTTTTTTAAATTTGTATTACTTTGGTTTATCATTTAGAAGCTTTAATATTCAACATGATAAATAAATTTTCAGGTAATAAATAATAGGTTATAAATTTTTATCCTCTATTTAAATGAAATCTACTGAGATTACCTTAAGAAAATTAAACTACTATTTGGACTTAAGCCAGTTAGTGTTTAAAGCAGTACAAAAAAGTTACAGTCTTATGAGAATTGAAGGCTTTGAAAATGATAATAATGTCAAAGAAAGGTTTAACAATTTTTTATTCTTTTCAAGAAAGGTTGGATAAAAATCCATTTTTTATTTTAAATGGGAATAAACTACTCTTGATCATACCATATTCATATATTATACTTCATCTCATTAGCTTAACAGTAGTAGTGTTTACCATGTGTGTTTGTCAAAACTCATAAAGCTGTACACTAAAAAAGATGCCTTTTATATATGTAAGGGACACCTTAATAAATCTTTTTAAAAAAGATCACAATAAGCTAGATGCTATAGCACAAGCCTGGAATCCAGGTGACTTGGGAGGCTGAGGCAGGAGGATCCCAAGTTTAAGACTAATCTCAGCAACTAAGTGAAATCCTGTCTCAAAATAAAAAATAAAAAGGGCTGAGGATGTGGCTCACTGGTAAAGTACCCCTGTGTTAAATCCTCAGTACCAAACAAAAAAAAGTACAACAAACTTACAATTATATAAATTACATAAAATAAAGGTAATAAAAATGTTATAATTCTTAGAAGCACCCTGCCATGATAATGTAGACACAACAGCCTTATCACGAATGAAATCTTGGATGTCCACAGTATAACAATTTTTTTTCCCATTCTACAATTAAGTTAAAGGTCAAATTGTCCTTCAATGATATTTTCAATTTTATAATGACACAGGCCCTGGAAAATATGATCAAAAATCAAATATAGCCAATTAAACTATATGTACTCTTTCTTACTTTGAGGAAAATAATTCAGGGAATAGAAAGGTTTAGTGAGCTTTCTGTATCTCTGAAATAAAATACCAAAATGCTATATCAGAATAAAAAAATCTAATTACTTTGGGCTTAATCTTTCATAGCAAATAGACTTAGTTTACAGAGTTTCTTTTCAACTCAGCAACCTGAACCCCATAAAGACCTGTCCATTTCATGACTTACATCATCTGCTTTAAGGATCTTGTTTGCTACAGAAGTATAACTAGTGAACAAATAACCAAACCCAGAAAGTTATAGAACTGGAATCTATTTCAATTACAGCATGTGTTTGAAAAGGAAATAAAAAATGCAGAAAAATTTTAGCAAATTTATTTACCTCATCATCTCAGCAATCTTGAAATTTCCTACAAATATAACAAGTAAAATATAGCTCTTTCTTCATAAGGACAAGCAGATTGGAAATAATTACCTTGTACCAAAGAAACACTAACAATAACATTTTATAGTGATTGTAATTTTTCTAATAATCCTATGGTGTAAGACTGCTAGCATCATTTATAGGTGATAATGAAAATACAGTAGCCACCACTACCCCAGCAAATGAAAAGTATAATGCCAAATGATTTGTATGTGGTGCCTAATTTTCATTGTAACCCTATAAATTAGACATTGTCAACATCTGCTTTTATAAAGAATTAAGTACAGTCACTTAACTACTGATTTGCAGATGTTAGACTCAAAAGCGCAGGTATCTTATTGGTCTAAGCCTATACTGTTTATGTTTCAAACGTCTTCTACCAAAGAGTATTTAAATTACTGGAATATGACTTTAATTATGAAGTTTTATGGATGATATGTATATTATATTTAATTATACCATACAGCATAGAGTCTTTTTAAAAAATGCATCACAATAGTACAGCGCTATTTCTACACTTCCAAAAATGAACTAATTCATCAGAAGTAAAAACTGTGCACTGTATAAGAACAGAAGAAAGTATAGAAGTAGAAGAGGCAAATAATTTACTCAGGGTGCTTGACTAGGGTATTTTACAACCTTGTCAAGATCTTCCACAAATAAAATGGACTTGCTATGTATTCTTTATTTCCCTGTTAAGGGCAACTGTTTAGTATCTATTCCTCCAGGTCCAGGTTTCACAATCATATATGATTATTTAAAGAACAGTTAGATATATAAAGAAAAGAATTAACATAGCAAACAGTTACTCTAGAAAGCCTACTTACAATGTTGGTCTATGGCTAGCATCTGGGAACCTGGATTTCAGCAGGATTCCCATCATGCCCTGTTAAGAATATCACTGTGCCTAAACAGTCCATGCAAACAATATGGTTTGTGCTGAACACTTGCTTTCTTCCTGGAGTCTGTAGTTTTGGTTCACGCTAACCCCAATAAGTGTCTTGTGCACTGAATCTCTGCAGTGCTTCCACATTAGACAATATTTTTTCATTTCACAGGTGTGAAAGAATGTTGAGAGAATCAAGTACATATTTGACTCTGCTGGGAGAGGACTCTTAGAAGTTTGGTTTCCTCTGGAATTTGCCTGTGTGCCTTTACCCTTTTCTGACTTTGTTCTTGTGTTTTCTTATTGTAATGACTCAGAATACAACTGTGAGTACAGCTATATGCTGAGTCCTGTGGGTCTTCCTAGCCAATCACTAAACATGGGATGTTTTGAGGATCCCTGACACAAATAGTAAGATACTTTCACAATAAACCAATAGTTACCGCTAACAGAATGGCCATGATAATTTGCTTAAGATTGGCAAACCTGGAGATGTTTTACCCACCACTAACAAGTACAAAAGTAACTTCCAAACACCTGACCTTGAATTATATAATGTACATTTTTTTGTACCCACCAGGCACTCTAGCAGGAAAAGAATTAGGAGACCCTACTCCAGCACCACCTTCTTCTTCATCTTCTTCAAATTCCAAATGCTCTTCCTCACCAGGGGCTAAAATTCTCCTATATAAAAAAGGACAGAAAAATTAGTGAGCTACTCCACTTAATACACCAGCTAACCCTCATAGCCACTAACTTCCCAGATAAGATGCTGATTATTAGGTTGATGTTGATATAAATGTCAATGTCAATCATCTCATTGCTACCAATGGTAACAGTCATATCACCAATACCAAATTTGATAGGGAAAAAATACAGAAATATTTGAAAAACAGGCATAAAATAGATAATAAAATCAGAAGACAAAATATGGATGCTTATTTATTTACCTTAATGGGCTAGGCTGAACATCAAATGGAAATTCTTTATTATATGTGAGAATATTTTTTAGGACTAGAGTAAAGACATAGACAAACATTAGTCTTATATCTTAGTCTTACATGTTATGTAAGTCTTATATATTAGTTAGTCTTATATGTTATATCTTAAATTGATACTTTTAATCGTATTTTATAGTGTATTAAGCACACATTAATATATGTATTTTAAATTCCAAGCTTCACTATCATTTTAAGACTCTGCAATTGACTACTGAGTGTCTTAGCAAAATAAAAATGTCCATAGTGGACTGCAGGTACCAGTATTTTCAGAGTACTGTAAGATCTCCAAGGAAAGTCTCAGAGCCTCATAGAAAATGAACCATAAAATAGTTCTCCAATGTACAAGGTCCTAGGTGATATGGGGTACCAGTGAAAGAGAATACCTCTTCTCCTGAAGTATTTTAATTAAAAGATTGATACTGAAGATGACTAATTAAAGAGAGATAAATAATCACATCTTATCCTTTATCCTAAATAGATTTCCCTCAATACTTATCACACTGGTAAGGTTTGTAGCAGCAAGGTTATAATTCTAATATTCCTTTTATGATGAAATTTATTGTATATGTGTGCACACATATATACATGCATATGTATATATGTGTTTGTATATATATATATATATATATATATATATATATATATATATATATTACACGTGTGTACACACACATACACATACACACACGCACACACAGCAGACTTTCTCCGCAGGGAAGTCACCAAACAACATGATGCTATCATCTCTTGTGTCCTGGTTGATTACTTTCTGGCATGTAAGCCTACAGACAGATGTTCTACAATTCTATCTGTATCTGGAAAAGTATTTTATGAAATTTATTGTTTCATTTCCCAATTTATGGGTTCCTAGTTACTACCTGCAATTATTTCAAGGTGAATATTTAGCATTATTAATTGGGCAACCCATGGTTTTTACTCTAATTACTCAGACTTTAATTTTGGAGTCTTGCAGATTTCAGTTAAAAGGAGTATGGCATATTTGGTTCCTAAATAAGGAAATTCAAAAAGAACAGGTTGTAATTACATAACTTATTCCAATAGGAGTCAATCATCCAGTGAGAAAGAAGTTGGAAACTTGTACCTAGATTCTCATTACTCACTCTTATTCTCTCTCCCTTTAGCTCTTCTTCATCCTTTATCTCTTTCTTCTTCTCAACAAATGCATACCGAGTACTCACAATGTTCCAATCACTGTTTTAGGTGCTAAAGATACACAGTAATCAAGAACTCATATTTGGACCTTAGACCTTACTAAGGAAAAGTAGACAATAAATATGCCAACAAATAAACAAGATAATGTAAGATGTGATTAGTGGTATGAAGGATACAAACAGGATGCTGTGTAAAAGAGAGAACTTGGTAGAGTAGCTAAGGTAGACAGGGTACCTTTCAAAACTAAACTGTAAGAAGACATTTGAGCCAAGACCTGAGATGAGAGGAATAATCCATAAGTAGCTCTAGCATAAGGCTTCCCAGGTATTAAAGAACAGGCTGGAGCAACAACAAAGGTTCCAAGTAGGAAACAGTTTGCCTTATTCAAGGCACAGAAAGGACTGTGGGAACTTAAGTCTGACAAGCAAAGGGGAAGCAGCAGGAGATCAAAGTAGAAGGTTTAAATCAAAACCTAGCCCTACAATTACAACAATAACTTCAACATTTACATAAATACTCTAATCTCCCCAGTTCTAAAATGAGAATGCTACGTCCTTTACAGGCTATTGAGAGAATTACAGCCTAAATAAATGTATACAAAATGGCAAGGGAAAATCTAAAATGGACATTCACTCTCTCCATGACCTTTTTGATCTAGTTGACTAGAATCCTAATATTTCTTATCTCACTAAGAAGTACTGTTTATTTTTTAATACAAGAACATCTTTTCTATACTTCTGCATCATCATTGTTACTAAACTATTAAATCAACTCAATATTAATAAGTAATATTAATAAATATTTATCACTTACACAACAATAAAATAGATACCAAGAATGGGGAGCAGGTAACAAAAAGATCATGTCTCACTCATATCAGAAACAAACACACAGAAATGATCATATTGTAATAAGAGTTTAATAAAATGAGCAAAAAAATCAACCATTAAAAATGTATATAACAATAATTTTTAAAAGCTGATCCTGTTATGGTGGCATGTGTCTGTAATCCCAGGTACCAAAAGCCTGAGTCAGGAGGACTAGAAGTTCATCTGCCTAAGCAACGTAGGGAGACCCTGTCTCAAAATAAAAATAAAACAATAAAAGGGCTGGGGTTGTAGTTCAGTGGTAGAGTGCTTGCCTTGCACATGTGGCAATGGGTTCAATTCTTCGCACTACATGAAATGAATAAATAAAATAAAGGTATTGTGTCCATTTACAACTAAAAATGTTTTAAAAAATAAAAATAAAAAAGACTGGAAATATAGCTCAGTGGTAGAGCACCCCTGGGTTCAATCCCCAGTATGTCAAAAACAAAGAAACAAAAAAGTTGAAAAATATCTTGGTTATTAAGAATATCTTGGCTGAGTGTGGTAGTGCACACCTGTAATCCCAGAGGCTTAGGAGGATTAAGAATTCAAAGCCAGCCTCAGCAAAAGTAAGGCATAAGCAACTCAGTGAGACCCTGTCTCTAAATAAAATACAAAATAGAGCTGGGGATGTGGCTCAGTGGTTATCTTGCATTTGTATTGTAACAGAATAATTAAATAGTATTTTCATTTCTTTGGTATCAAAGCTCTGAAGAGGACGTATTTGCTTTAGAATAATAGCTTTGTTATATTATTTTTACAAGTTAAAGTACTATGAAACATTTAATTTATGTGAATAGCTTTAGAACAAATTTAAATAGCTTTAAAACAAATTCTGTTTTACTTTCTATAACTGTATTATAGGTTTACATTTTCAACAACTATGGAATAACAGATTCTATTGTTCTTTTAAAATAGCTTAAACTTTACATAGAGTTTTCTTTCTACCAATACTAGCAATGATGTCTTAGGAGGAATTGAAGAGGAGCTTGAATTTTACAAAAGACATTATCATAAGTATGAAGCATGTCATGGGTTGGAGATTCATTGGCTAATTTGGTAGGACTTACACACTTTTGATCACTACATGGCAGACATCTGATGCTACTCCACCATGGAAAATTCAGGACTCCCAGCCTTTCTCTTGGAGCACAGACCTACCAACCTCCTGAAGCTAGCCCTCAAAAGATGACACACAGGCAAATATCAAAATGCATTTTGCTTTTGGTGACTGACGTGTTTCATTTTTGTGGTAGGAAAATGGGCAGCTGCCTCAATTTTGAAAGGTTATTTTTTAAATTATAGGAAAAGATTCCTTCAAAACATTCAAATCTATTTAACTCAACACAATCTTGCCAAGTTCATACTACACTTAAAGCATTCAATAGGCTCTGGGGTGGGGGAAGAGTCCATTCATAATCTCTTTGAGGACTAAAACAAATACAAGTGAAAATAACACATGTGAGAATCTGACAATGGATAGTTAAAATGATTCTATACAGGAGAGGAGGCAGAGTTTAATTATGCCTCTATAGAGACAGCAGAGAAAGCTTTCAGGGAGAGGTGGGATTTCTGTGAAGCCTTGAAGGGTGGCTTAACAGAAGGGAATTTTGCAGGGTGGTGGTGGGGAGATATGCTTGAGTAAGCAGCAGTACATTACTGCAATTAACATAAGAAAAAATGGCTTAGACTTTCACAATCATAGTTTTAGTATTTTCAGACAGAATTTAAAAGATTTCAAAATGTTCAAGTAAAGAATACATCAGCCTAATAAACCAGCCAAGAGCTAGTGATGTAGCTCAGTGGTAGAGCATTTGCCTTATATGGGAAATGCCCTGGGTTCGATCCCCAGCACCACACACACGCATTAAATTTAAAAAAAAAAAAACTTTTTTTAAAAGAAAGGAAACCAGTTAAGTTTAACATATTAAAAGTTAGAATTCATTATTTTCCTTAGAAGAGGCTTAACGTTTTAAAAAGAAAGCTTGAATAAGTATACTTAATTGAAATATTACTAAATACCAATTTGTAGAAAATATTTAATTCCAACTCAATAATTGACTCACAACAAGTGCCCTGCTTGGATAAATTCCAAATTACAGAGTCTACCCTACTGAAATACAGAATACTCACTTATGTTTCTTTGAGAAGCAACAGCAAATTAAAATCATCTAAAAAGATAACTATCAAGAAGGGAAAAGTACAAATGAAAAACATTATATAAAGTATAATAAAGTGAATCTCCAAAATACTCTTTCTATTTCTATTCCAAATCTTTTTTTAAAAGCCAAAAAAGTAATAGATTTTAACCTGATCTTCGACTAATACATGGGTCAATAATTTCTCAGGAATTTGAACTGGAGAGCTGTACTTAGGAATGATGTAGTACAGCACCACTACAGGTATTACTAACAGCATAGTGAAAGAACCAATCCAGGTGACCCTAAAACTCATTGCTGGGATTTACAAGCTAGTGTCAGTGTTGTCCTTAGCAGAATGTTACTGAGAGGATTCGAGTGCTTAGCATATAGATGCTATTCTAAAAAAAAAAAAAAAAAAAAAAAAAAAAAAAAAAAAGGGCAATTAATGAAAGATCTTGTGAGGCAATAGAAGTACTTGAGCATGCTCAGAGGAAGAGAAGAGATAATAAATATATGAAATAAACATCCACAGTCTTTACGGCCACTCTGTGTATCTATAAGATTCTTAAATTTTGTTTGGAAACAAACAACTAACAGGAAATAGTGACTGAATAAGAAGCCAAAATCCTAATAATTTTATCATAAAAAACTGAGGGCTGGTGACATAGTTTATGGTAAAGCACTTGTCTAACATGCCCAAAGCCCTTGGTTCAATCCCCTGCATCATCTCTCTCTCTCTCTCTCTCTCTCTCTCTCTCTCTCTCTCTCTCTCTCTCTCTCACACACACACACACACACACACACACACACACACACACAAACACACACACTCACACACAAACATAATTTTCAGTAGAACCACCGTATAAACAACTGTTGCAATCTTTTATTTAAAGCCATCAATGTGTTTTTCTCAAAATAATCTTATATGTAGTCAGTCATAAAAGATCATATATCATATGAGTCCATTTAAATAAAATGTCTACAATAGGACAATTTATAGACAGAAATCAAACTAATGGTTTCCTAGGGCTGGGAATTGGAAGGGATTTTAGGGGGATGGCAAGAAGTGAATGACTGCTCATGGGAATAGAGTTTCTTCTTGTGGTGATGAAAATGTCCTAAAATTGATTGTGGTGATGTCTGCATAATTCTTCCAATTTGCTAAAAAATTGAATGATATGTTAAATTGGTGAATTGTGCTTTATATAAATTATATCTCAATCTTATACAAAGTATTTATTAATGCTTTTGAAAAATAAAGTTTTAGGTACAAAAAACCCCCAAAATTTGTGAGAAATATCACATTGATTAGTATCCTTATATACATTGGATATAGGCATAAGAACTATTTCTGAATATAAGTTGTGTTTCTTATAACATCTCCAACTCTTATGATCTAGGGCTGGAGATGTAGCTCAGTGGTAAAACGCTTGCCTAGCATCTGTGAGGTCATGGGTTTGATCCTCAGAACCACAAAGAAAACAAAACTTTATGATCTGGATTACATAAAGAAACCAAAACTATTAAAATTACAGATTTCATCAGAATTCTTGCCATATTCAGAAGGATGGTGTCCTGAAGAAATGAAATATGATCATCTAAAACTGTGGAAAAGCCACCAGAATCACAACAAATCTGCTATGCATTCCTTTGTTGTTGTCTGTTGTTGTTTTTAACTTCTCTTTTCCAACCCAAACAACAGAAAATCAGATCCCCTTCAGTATACTCTGAGAATCCTTTTTCTATCCTGGATCTGCAATACAATCACATTTCAGCTATCTCAATAATATATGTCTTTGTTAGAATTGCTATAATGAATTAGATATTGGCAGTTTGTGGAATTTATAGGAACATTCTATTTAGTTCTTTTTTGGCAAGGGGTACTGGGATTAAACTCAGGGGCACTTGACCACTGAGCCACATCCCCAGCCCTATTTGGTATTTTATTTAGAGTCAGGGTCTCACTAAGTTGCTTAGTGCCTTGCTTTGCTAGGGTTGGCTTTGAATTTGATATCCTTCTGCCTCAGCCTCCAGAGCGGCTGTGATTACAGGCATGCGCCACTGTGCAAGGCTCTCTTTAGTTCTTAAATTAATTTTTTACCTCTTACTCAAAGAATGTTTACATTAAAAGGATTGCACTAGTGTGAACTGAGATACACTGACAAATGTTCTGAGATTTAGGCCCTGCTCAGTTACTGAGAGATTGAAGTGAAACAGGACAAACAAATCATTTCATTTCTTTCCTCAATAGAGAATGTGATCACAAGTCTGAGACTCTTTTCTGTTTGAAAATGCTTTGATTTTATGATTCCCTACTTAAAAATCTTACTTAGTTGGATAAATAAAATCTACTATTCCCTAGTCACATAAATGCACTGAGATGTGCAATATTATCTCAATAAAAAAAGAGTACAGGAGCTGGGTTATAGTTCAGTTGGTAGAGAATTTGCCTTGCATGTGTGAGGCACTGGATTCGATCCTCAACACCACATAAAAACAAATAAATAAAATAAAGGTATTGTATCTGTCTACAACTAAAAAAGTTTTTTAAAAAGGCTACATTAACTTACATTCATTCAGTTATTCACACTGTGCCTTTGCTCATACTGCAGACAGTTCTAAGAGAGCAATCACTTGAAACAGCAGAAAGGCTTTATTTGGGAATATCCTAACCAACAAGATAACTAAAGGAATTGTTTACTTTTTAAATTTTTGAAGAAGGGAAAAAAATGGAGACAACAAAAAAACACTTTGTAATGCATTCCCAACATTCAGACTGTAGTTTTCAATAACATGTAATGTGAATGGGCATTAATGACTGTAACCTTATCTTCTCTACTGGACTCTACTGAAAATGTTCATCAAAATAATTATAATCTTATTAAAGCCATTAAGACAAATTAAAGGTTAATTTGGATATTTAGATGAAGTACAACATATATATTCTATAATAAAGATTAAATCCAAATGGTAATTAAAAATACAAATATTGTAGGAATTTTAAAAGCACCAAAAAATAAGAGAAATAAATCCAATCACTTTCTGTGCTAAACAATCTTAATATTCACAACAGATAAAACTCTCTTCCTAAAGGAATATCACTAAAAAATATAAAACAAAACTTACTTGGTTCTAGCTTCTTCAGGTCCTCCAGTTTAAATTCTTCCTGGGACTGTGTGGACTAAATTTAAAATATGCATATTATATCTTTTCATTACAAAGATTTCAATGCACCCTATGTCTTTTAAATGGCAAGAATAAAATATTTAAAATAAATATATTTCTTATTTTAAAGGTAGAAAATGAAAAGTTCCAAACTGATTTTTGGAATATTCAAGCTAATAGAAACAGAAAAAATTAGAATCATATCTTTTATTTCTACCGTGTACAAAGTATGAACTAAATCATTTAAGTGTGAGTTCAACTGATCAATTCCAATTGTTATAAAACCCTTCTGAGATAATATTTCTTTGGGCATGAATGTCTAATATCTTATCAGAACAATTTAGAATAATTCATTTTAAAAAATCAATTTACCTGTAAAACTGCGCTTCGCAATTCCAAGCATGTTGCAATTTTGCCTATGGTTTTCTGTAGGGAAAAAAAATGCTATAAATCCCAAGATAATTTTAACTGTCGGTTACTAAAATCAAGAATTTTTATTTATAAGAGATCTATAGGGACTGGGATTTTAGCTCAGTGGTTGAACACTTGCCTCACATGTGTGAGGCACTGGGCTCGATCCTCAGTACCACATAAAAAAAATAAAACAAAGATATAATGTCCATCTACAATTTAAAAAATTTACAAAAGAAATCTATACTTCTTTAAATAAATTATTATTCCTTTTCTAGCACCTTGCAGATTTTAGAGAAGAGAATCAGAAGACAAAGGGCTGAGAAGTGGGAGAGAGATGAGTATATATTCTCTTCTAAACTAATATGCCACAACCAATTCTAAATCAAGTTTGGTTTGGTGATAGGTCTAGATATGATTTAAAGGGCAACAAAGATAGCCATTATGGAAAGCAGTGTAGAGGTTCCTCAAAAGATTAAAAATTGAAGTATGATATGATCCAACAATTCCACTCCAGGATATATGGCCAAAGGAAAGAAAATCAGTAAGCTGCAGAGACACCTGCACTCCCATATTCATAGCAGCACTATTCTTATTAGCCAAGAAATGGAATCCTAAGAGTCCATCAACTGATAAGTGGATAAAAAAAGTGTTATATATACACAATGGAATACTATTCAGTCATAAAAATAAAGAAATCCTATCCTTTGCAACAAGATCATTATATTAATGAAGCAAGCCAGGCACAGAGACAAGACCCACAAAATCTTATTCATGTGGAATACAAAAAAGCTGATTTCATAGAAGTTAAAAGTATAATGGTAGTTACCAGGGGTTGGAGCCAGTAGGGGTGGGTGGGGGGATAAATAAATGCATCCTACATTTCAAAAGAAAAAAGAAAAAAATTGTAAGTTTTTAAACATAAGAAATGATACGTGAGTAGAAAATGTTAACTGGATTTAAATATAACACAATATATACATGTATCAAAACATGTTACCCCATTTATATGTACTATCTTTGTTATCTGTATGTTAAAATATTGACTATTTATTTTTAAAAATAGCTTTTTTTAGCTGTAGATGGACATAATACCTTTATTTTATTAATTTGTTTTTATGTGGTGCTGAGAATTGAACCCAGTGCCTCACATATGCTGGGCAAGCAAGCACTCTACCACTGAGCTACAACTCTAGCCACAAAATACTAACTTTAAAAAAAGAAAACAGAAAATTAAAAAGGGAGAGGGCAATGAAAAGGGAGTTTTGACATCTTCCCTTCCAACCATCTTCTCATAAAGCCTGAAATTTACTAAAAGATATCTGAAAGATAGCACAATGGTCTAATTTAATTCTGATTTAAGCTCAATTCTGACTTGTATAAAAATGTAGGCAATATTAACAAAATTAGTATTTGTGATGAATGGTGCAAATTTTACAGTCAATCTGTTTTATAAAATAAGCTATAAAGCAGATGTGATAGGGCACAGTCCTTGCTTTTAATATGCTCATGTTCTATTATGTGTGATAAAACATATACCAAATCACTATATTAAAAAGAGAGACATTCAATCTATAAGCTTCAGCAAAATAAGTTCCTTTTATGTCCTAAAGGAAAAGAACAAGATCTATATTAGGAATCCAGTCCCAAAGACTAGGGAGGATTTCCAAATCAAAGAGTTTGGAAAATTGTCATGGTTCAATTACTTAAAATCCCCAACTGAAAGCAGAGGGATGGCTGTGAAAAGTAAAGTGAAGTAGGGCATAGTCATTCTGAAATGGACCTTTCACAAACTCCTTGCTGAGGAATCTAGGATTTCTTTAACAATAAGTTACATAGAAGTGTGTTTTTATTGTTCTTTTTTTTTTTTAACTGACATGCCCTTAAGAACACTGTTGTGAGCTGGGCATAGTTATGTGTACCACCTACTGGGAAGGCTAAGGCAGGAGCCTAAGAGTTTAAGGCCAGTGTGGGCAACACAGTGAGACTCTTTCTAAAAAACAAACAAAAAAACCCTTGAGTGTTGTGATACAGGTATGCAATGCATACATAATTTAAAGGAAAGGGGAAAAACTGAAGGAAAAATCATTTAAGTTATTTCAAACTGTCTAAACAATATTCAGAATAAGAATATGAATAGCTAAGGTGGAAATTAAAAGGGAAGATTCATGAGAATAATAAAAGAAATCATCAGGGCAGGCAGCTGAACAATGCCACTGAGACTTTTAGGTCCTTCCAAAAAAATATTTCTGAAATGTGTTGAGGAATAAGTCTAGATGATAAAAGCAAAGAACTGTGTGCAACATTTACAATGCTTACAAAATGACATATTTTGGAAAAAAATTGACATGTTTTTCTGAATGTATTTTCTGTATGACTTACAAAAAGTTTAGTAAAATGGGGATTTGGTGATTTTGTGTTTAGTTAATGTTCTTTGAAAGGTAAAAGAGGAGTAAAGGGAAGTAACAGTATTGTCCTGGCCCCTGGTGCTTAGGCTAGTGGACACTCTTCAATTACTGTATCTTCAACAAACAGCTAGGACAGCAACTCACAAAAAAACCTATTATTGAGCAAGATATGCTTCTCAGACACACAAGTAATAATATTTAATTATCTCCATAATCTTTTTAAAATTTCAATATAAAAGCTTAGAAAATATGCAATTTTAATCTGAAAAGAGATTACATTTGAAAATTATGTTTATACATAGTTTGCAAAATACTCAGGTTTATTCATCCTCTTAAATAGCTATGTATAGAAATTCTCTTTGTCTATACACACACACACACACACACACACACACACACACACACACACAGAGAACATCTGTGTCCTGTGTCAGCCCTGCCGAAGCCCCTCCTACTCCCTGCTGCCCACGGCAGCCTTTGTAATGGATGGAGAGCTACCTTGCACCTGTGCTGGCAGCTTTAAAAGAGAGAGAGCTGTCTGAAAGACGCGCAAATATGGTGACTCCCCGCGATGAGAGCTTCTCTCCCGGGAGCGGGGAAGAGAGTGCAGATGTGCAGATGGAAATCTTAACCTCTTTGAACATCCCGTCTCTAAGTACAGCTCCTGTTTGGAGCAGTCCCTGGGGCTGCGGGCTTGTCATCTTCCCGTGCTGCGCTGTTTATTAGTGAGTTGGCTGCATGCTGCTGGGAGGAAGGCCAGTCGTGCTTTGTTCGGGGACCGAGTCTCCTGAGTGGCCAACCGGCCCCAGCCCTGCCTCCACATCCAGATTTCTCTACAATCACAGTGTTAACCTCTCCCTGGGCAAAATGGTGTGGTAGAAAAGTGGTTTTAAAGTCAGATACGTCTAGGCTCAGATTCTTGCCGTTCCCCTCCTGTGTGATCCTGGGGACATGACTTCAGCCCTTGCCAGTCCCTTCGTGCTGCTGTAACAAAACCATGTAGACTGGGTAATTTATAAACAGTAGCCTGTGCTGCTCACAGCTCCCGGGGCTGTGACCCAGGAGCCAGCAGATTCCGCGTCTGGGGAGGACTCTCCCTTTCACGGAGGATGCAGCAGGGCGAGGCTGGATGGGGAGCAAGCACCATTCCACGGGTAATGATCCCATCCACAAGGACAGGTCCTCAGGGCCTGCTCTCCTGTGGAGGACCTGCCTCTGGGTGCTACTGACTACTGCACTGGGGATTTGCTCTCAATATATGAATCTGGGGGACACAGTGCACAGCACCCCTCTCAATCGGAGTCTTACATCTGTAAGGTGGGATAGTAACCCGTGTCACAGCCTTGCCATGCTGGGCAGTGGAGCTGAGTGAATCTTACCACGTGGTCATCACTGGGCTTTTCAGATGGCATCCCCGAAGGAAGTGCCAGGAGGGTCTCTCTTGCTGTGCCCCTTCTCTGGGGCCCCTGGGGCTGGGTACGGGACATTACTGGCATTGTCTTTGAAATGATTTACCTGGTCTCAATGTCCCACAAAAGGCAGAGAGTCCTGCCTGCTATCTGCCCTTCTGCCTGTGAATGGGCTTTTAGTCCCTCTGGGTTCCTGTGAGGAAGGCTTGGTTCCTCCAGAGGCCCTTGGCAGTGCTCTGGGTGAAAGACCCAGAGCAGGGCAGGACAGTTGTTACCAATGGCCTCTGAAGCCACGCTCCTTCCCCTGTCTCCTCCTCCTCCCTGTCTCTGCTCTGCCTTGGAGAGCAGGACATGGGTCAAGACAGGCTGTGCTGGAGAGCTCGCAGCATCCCCGGGCCCGGACAGTGAGGCTTCCAGGAGTGCTGGCTCCATGGCCAGCGCAGTGAGCAGAAGCAGCTATTCTCCCGAGCAGGTGGCTGAACCACTCCACCCTGGACTTGAGTCCCTCCTGGAGTCCCCTCCAACTGTGAATCCTGTGACATTCTCTTCCCATTACACTTAACCGTCTTGCTCACCCATAGGGAAGAAAGAGAGCGAGCAAGTCAGAGAGAGAAGGAAGGAAGGACGGATGGACAGGCACTCTGAGCCTCAGCAGAGACAAGCTGCCTCCTTCGGGCCCCAGGATCCTTGCTGAATCAGCCAGCGGACCCTTACCCATGTTTTCGGTTAGATGCACAGGCACCCTCCCAAGCACCCTCAGAGGCTGCCTGCCCTTTGAGGTGCGTGGCCTGAAGTCAGACTCCAGGGGACTCCCTCAGGCTGGGCGTGGAGTAGCCCTGTGGCCCAGGTAGTTCATCATCCCTCCTTCCAGAGCCCCATGGTCCCCAGGGGTTGCCCAAGGGGAGCAATCTTTCCCCTGAGCCCTGGCCTGACCGGTCCAGGTTTCATGTCACCTGCCTAAAGCCACGCCACCCCATGCCTGTCCCCGTCACTTCCTTCAGAGCATTTTCTGTCTTCATCCAGAGAAGACTTGGTATCAAGTTGTGGGAGATGCAGCCCAGAATAACCCTTTCCCTGGGAGCTTCCCTGCTAGTGGGGGCAGACACGATGCAAAGGCCGACAGACGTGAACAGTGTTCTAGATCTCGAAAAGCCTGTTTGTCCACTGTTTCCTGTAACAGGACAGCCAGCTCGCTGAGGCCATTTTTGATCTGCCTTGATTTCTGCTGAATTTCCAGTGGCTGGCACGGTGTTTGTACATCATGTGCTTCAAAAATTAATAATAACCAAGGGTAGGATTGGGGAGAGATCAAGTTGATAACAGTAGACACAAAGTGGATAATCCATGCTAAAGCTCTCAGTGTAGTGCCTGGAACTCGGTGAACACTTTGTATAAGTGTTGGCAGTTTTTCAATTAGATCACAAAGCTGTATTCTTAACTACTTACCACACCATGTCTATAATAATAATTATAACTGATCATTGTTATAGAATTATATGGAGCAACGTGGAACCACTAAATTCTCCTGCATGCTATGGACGGCCTCGGCACATTAAAATAATCTTACTTAATTGTAGCACCACAGACATGGTGAAAGTTAGGAAAGTTGAAATACCAGATGCCTATGAAGAAAAGCAGACTGGGGTGAGCTCAGAGTCAGGCACAGAGTGCTGTGTGACGTTGAAGGAGGAGGAGACTGTGTGGCCCAGTGGCTGGGAGGGATTTAAGTGTGGGCTGCTGCTAGAAGGACTTGGAGGGCAGCACCCAAGCAGGTAAACAGGGCAGTGCCACACAGAGGGACAGCTGAAAGTGCTCCAGATGGGGCCCACATGCAGCCAGAGGGGGACGGATGACGGCCATGCACAGGAACTTAAGACTCCCGGGTCGGGAGCCCTCAGAGTCCATACAAACAGTAGTAAACAGAAACAGAAATGTGAGCTGTGGGGAGATTAATTGGGTCCTGAGATAAGGAAGGGGTGGTGAGGTGGAACTAGTTTATAAGTCCACTGCAAACGCCAGGGGTGGGGAAGAGGCCTGGTTTTGGGGGGTGGTGGCAGAATAAAGGGAGTGGATGCGTGGAGGAGCCATCCGGCTGGCCCAGGTGCAGGTGGGAGTGAGGAGGTGGGAGACCTGGCCGGGCTCTTCTGATTCGCTTGACAACTCTTTTGTTGTTGCTGTTGCTGGTTCTGGGAGCCGCTCTAGGGCTGAACTACCTCCAGCCCTTTTGAATTTGTATTTTGAGACAGGGTCTCACTAGGTTGCTGGGACTGGCTTGGAACTTGCCATCCTCCTGCTGTGGCTCCAAAGTAGCTGGGACACAGGCCTGCACCACCACCACGGCACCTAGCTACTTCTTGTGAGGGACTTGAGCTTTTCCCGGACTTGAGACTGTCCACTCTCCATGGCTTCATATGGTGTTCTCTTGGTAGCAGCAGAGCAGACAACCCTAAGGGACAGGTGTGGCACTCAGGGTGCTTCTCACAAGGCAGCTCTACACATGCTTTAAGACAGATGGTAGCACAAATTTGTTCTTCAGTTGTCATTGGTTAATGACTCTCCAGGGGTCCGCCTCAGGGAGCCCAGAGAAACCCTCACTCTCTATTCTGGTGACATTCCAAACACTAAAAGCAGGTTCTCCCCACCCTGTTATCAACACTGTCACAGGCTGACTGACGCAGGGATTTGCGGGTGGGAGGCAGGCAGTCGCCAGGGTAGGAGAGGCTGGAGTTCTGTGACTCCGTCCCCAGCCCTCTCTGTCTCTGGGGTTCCTGAGGGAGCTGCCCCTCCTGGCCAAGAGGTGGAGCCCAGCCCTGGGTGCACAAGATGCCTTTGGGTCTCCCAAACCCTTTCACAGCCAGGAAGTGGGGAGTTTTCTCCTAGTGAGCTCTAGTACCTTAGGAGAGGGCAGAGGCCAAACTTCAGATTTGTTCTCCTTATTTGTTTTCTTGTAAAACAAACTCAGCGTCTCCAAAAGTTGATTCCATGTAGCTGAAACTCGGTGCCAAGTGCTGATCTTAGGGCGGGTGGGTTTTGTGTTCAGTGCAGAGCGTCTCCCTCATCCAAGACACGTCCTTGGAAAGGGCTGCGTGATGTTCTTTCCTCTCAGTTCAGTGGCGCGGCCTCTCCAGACCCACATTTTGTCCCTCAGACTCCTCCACTTACTGCCTTCAGTCAGGTTTGGTGGTGGGTGCTACTACATGAGACCACAATGGGGGGACAGGGGTTGGGACATTTATTTCCCTGACCTCCAGGTGGTCAGGGGCCCCTCTCCCTTGGTCATGGCTCTTGTGGGGCTCTGGAAACAACTTCCTCACTTTGTCCCTCAGCACGAGGGTGGGGCCACTCTCTCCCTCTGACCCCTTTCCTCTGGTGCTCTGCAAACGTCCAACCTGGAGCTCTCCTCAGTCACCACTGTGGATGTGCCCGCTTCTTCCTGTGGGGCTTTTACCAACAGGCAGACAGCATGCGGGGCTGCCACTGTCACCCTCGGTTAGGTATGATACAGAAGTCACACTTGGGAGTCTAACAGTTCAATCCCAGATATTTCCTCAAGTTCATCATAAATCAGATACAATTGTTATTGTTGTGGTTTTCAAAAATAAACTCGACTCCAGGAATAAGCCGAATCCAGAGTCTTGAATTCTCAGACAGATACCCTGGGCGGCAGGGTCCCCAGCAAGGCCAGCAAAGGACCTCTCTGGCTTCCTCTGCTAGTAAGCCAAGCTGGTCTACAGGTGCCCTTATAGCCTGAAATCTCTACCCAAGTGGGCAGTGCACATCCCGGCTGGAGGAAGGCTGGCAACTCTTCAGCTCCACACACCTCAACTGCTTGGTCCACATTCAGAGAAGGAAGTTGGAATGGACCAGGAGTGAGTTGTGAGAATTCTGCTCTACCTTGACATGACGGGGACCCATCTGTGTGTTGTGTGAGTGATGTTAAAAATGAGGCCTGGGCAGACACCTGGGTTAACTGGCTCCGTGGAGACGGCACAGGGCCCATCCAGTGAGATCCTCAGTCCTCTCTTCAGAAGATGCTCCTTCTGTGGGTGCCCAGCTGCTCATGCCTGGGTCAGAAGCCTCCCCACAGCACGAAGGAGAGGAAGCCCGGAGCTCCTGGAGGCCCAGGGCCCGTGGGAGCAGCCTCTTGGTGCAGATGGTTCCAGAAGGGCACCTTTGTACACAGTGGGAGTACACAGGCCCAGGGGAGCCCACTGAAGCCACGGTGAACAGGGAGAAGGAAAGGGGGGAATGGGGGGAATGGGATAAAGACTGAGCCCCCTGGCCCGCCCTGCCAAGCTCCTGTCCATCATGAGGGGAGATGGGGCCGCAGCAACTGAGCTGCAGGGACAGGGAGGGGGAGGCAGAAAATGAACTCAGCCGCTCCGACAGCAGCTGTGTGTCATTCAGGGATCAGGCATCGTGCTGGCACCCTTCGCCTTAGCATTTTCATCTTTGAAGCCATGAGGCATGTGATGCTGAGCCAATCCATGCATAAAGGCTGCCTCATCTCCATGTCCCGGGCAGCTCAGGTTAGAGAAAGGGATCCCAGGATCACCAGTTACTGTTTACCCACTGGTGTATTCCTCCTTACTCTTGCCCTCTCGATAATCAAGTCATGGCCAGCTGCGTCCCTGGGCTGGGATTCATGGTTACTCAAGACATCTCAGACCCCTGCATGGCACAGGCCTGTTCAAATCTGGCCAGGGTCTGCGGCCCCACAGCAGCTCTGGAGAGCAGCCCACCAGTGGAGGTTGTAAGGTGTTCAAAGTCCTCTGCTTGCTCCAGCAAGCCAACCTGTGTCTTGGAGACAGAAATGTCTTGGTGACAAGGGTAAAGACTTCTCACCAGCTCAGCCCACCCACAGGGTAAGGAAGGACCAAGTACACTCTCATTATCCAATCAGCCTTCAAGAAATGAAAGCAAGGATGGCCGCGAGGTTTTATAAAAACTCACCTCCACCTGGCACTGTTGGGCTTTTCTGGTCTCCCTCCGGCTGGTTTTGTGTTCCTGTCATTCCAAGGGACCCTCTCTGTACCCCAGACCTTGCCGCTCACACATTAACCTCACTCTTTCTTTAGTTCCTTCTGTTGCTCCCAGGCGAGGTGGGGGTGGGTCCTGAAATGGCCTCTCAGCTGCCCTCCATCCTGCACCACATCTTCCTTTATTATATAACAATGAGACGGTGGTGGCATTGCCTGGAGGCACAGATTTTGTGAAGCAAGGTGAGGCTGGCCCATAAAAACCCACCATGACTTCTGAAGTGAGTTTCCCCTAACATCTAAAGAGCTAAAGTGACCAGGGTGCAGAAGGAAGATTTCACAACAAACCAATTTAATGGAGATCCAAGATATTAAACAGAGCTGGGCATTGCTGACAGATTTCCTGGGACTTGTTATGAAACTACTTGAACAGAAGCAAGTCCTGCCTTATGGCCTTCTGGATGTACACTGGAGTCTCCAACAAACTGCAATTCCTTTCACGCTCTCCTCTCCAGTCCAGGACACACACTATCGAACACATAAGCACCAAAGCACAGAGGGCCCTGGATGACAGAAAACGGCCCGAGCTGGCCCAGCATGGCTCCTCTCCTCCCACCCTGCACCCCGGTGTCGTTCCACTTGGGCACTGCCACTCTGCCTGTTGGAGAGATCCTCTCTGCATCCTCGGCCCCTGAGGGGTGGTGGCAGGGTGTGCCTGAGCCCTGTGCTCTGCTGAGTGGCAGGTGGCCCAGGCCCTGTTCAGTCTTCCCTCCTCCTCTTCAGCTTAGTCCTGGTCTCCTCTTGCCAGTGTCTCCAAGCAGCGATGATGGCTTCATCGTCCATCTCCTCCTCTTCCTCTCTGTCTGTGCTTCTCCGATACTGGCTCCTCTGCCCAGAGGCAAACCTTCCCTCCTCTCTGTTTCTGTCCTCTCTTTCTCGCCTTCCTCTTCAGACCTCATGAAGCTCTGGGTGAATTTCCTCTTGGCTCCAAACTCAGAGAAGTCCAACTTGGATGACTCTTCCCCGTCCTCCCAGTCCCTGGGCCTAGCCCAGTCCCGGCGCCATGGCTCTGGGGACTCTTCCCCTTCGGAGGACTCAGGGGTCCGGCAGAAGGAGTAGGGCTCCGGGATCTCCTCTCTGGAGCTGGAGGTCTCACTGAATGTGGACCTGGAGAACTTGTGGGTCTCTCTGCCCTCCCTGGTGGAGGACGAGGAGAAACAGGAAGTACTCCTCACAGAGCTGCCTTCCGCGTCGTGGTAGGAGGAGGCGTCCTGCTCCTCTGACCGGGATGTGGAGAACTTGTAACTGCAGGATTTGGACTCGGTTTCCCGGTGCAGGGAAGATCTGCTGTACCTATCCCTGGAGCTGCCAGACCAGTCACTCTGGGGAGGAGAGTCTTCCTCGGTCCTGAGGCCACTGAGCCACTTATTGATGCTGCTGTCCATCTCCTCTGCTGCCTCTCCTACAGTGGTCAGAGACCACCAGGGAGGAGGAGGTGTCTGTTTCAGGCTTTTGGGAGTTACTGCGGGAAGAGAGTCGGAAGCTCCTGATGGCACTGTCTGTGTCCCCATCCCTATCACTGGCACCATCATCCTCTTCCTTGACCTTCTTCTTCTTGAACAGGGAGCTGCGTTTGTTGTCGGAGGCCAGCTTCTCCATTTTGTACTTGGACATCTTCTCCCTCAGCTCCATCTGCATCTCCCTCTCCTTGTAGCAGAGCTCCTTTAGGTCCACATTGTCAGCAAAGAGGCTGTAGAAGGGCTTGCTGGTCTCCCTCACCCTGCTCCCAGCCCCTTTGGCCCTGGAGATCAGTGAAGTGCTGGAGGACAGCACGGACTGGGAGTTGGAGCTGGGCCTTGCCTGGCTCTGACACAGCAGGCAGTCACCCAGAAGGGAGCTGCTCTGTCCACTGAGCATGGAGACTTGGCCATCCCCCAGGCAGCTGGTGGCTGGCCCTACCCTCATGCTTGCCACCGTCCGTGAGCGAGACAGCAGCAGCATTTCACCCTGCTTCTGAGCCAGGGTCTCACTGACCACGCTGGCAATCCAGTATGGATGCTGGCAATGGAAATGGTGTCTCCAGGCCTCACTGGCAGGCTGGGCAGGGGAGTGCTGGGGTTGGTGGGTGAGCATCCCCCAATGCTGCTGGCGGCCTGGGACAGGTGGGAGTGGTGGCTCTGGGCACTCAGTACTGACCTGTGTCCCCATTAGCACTGACAGAGCAGGCTGCAGAGCAGAAGGCGGACAGGGTATGCTCCCGCTAGCCACGGAGCCATCCACCTCCCAGCTGGCCATGGACTGGCTCTCCTCCAGCGTCCACCGACTCCTCTCCAGCAGCTCCAGCCTCCGCTGTCTTTTTTTGGCCAGGACGGCATCCTCCGCCTTGCCCAGCTCCATCACCTCCTCCTTGTTCTCGCTGCCCACCTTCTTCTGGTGCTTCAGCTTCCAGGTCTGGTAGGCCATCAGGTTGACATGGGGGGGGGGTTCCTCTACCCGGGGGTATCCTCCGGGCCCTGCACCTCACCACTGTCCTCTCCTGCCCCTAGGTCTTTCTTGTGAAATCCAAACTGGATTCTCTTGATCTTCCACCTCTCCAGGGCAGTAAGCTTGTCCTTGTTCCTGCTGCAGAAGTTGTAAAAGGAGCTGGCCTCGGAGCACACGCTCTGCTGGTCATCCTCAGGCACCGTGCTCCCGGCCTCTGAGCGCGCGTCCTCCTCCTCTCTCCTGCTCCTGGAGCGGAACTCCCGCACGGCCTCCCTCTCGATGTCCTGCAGCCTCTCGTTCCACAGGTCCCACGTGCACTCGGTGGACATCAAGTCCGAGCGGCGCCAGGTGCCTGGGCTGGGGCCACCGAGCTCCAGCTGCCGCAGGAGCACGCCTCCCGGCTGAGCATGCTCTCGCTCTTGGAGACGCTGCTCTGGCTCCGCGTCCTCCTGAGCCTCCGCGCGGACTTGCCCTCCTCCTCCTCGACCTCCTTGTCCTCCTCCTCCAGGGCCCACCACTGGTGGCCCTGGGTGTGGTACCTCTCTTTCCGGCTCTGCCACTCCTGGATGATCCTCTCCACGCCCTGGTCCTTGAGCTCCTGCTCCTGCTCCTGGCTGGCCTGGCGCGAAGAGGCCGGCCCTGGACACTGTCCACCCCCGGCCTCGCTGCCCGCAGAGAGGCCCTGGCCCTTCTTCCACTCCTCGTACAGCTTCTCCTCCTCCTCCTCGTCAATGAGGATGAGGGGCTCGGAGGCCTGGCTGGCCTTCCCCAGGGAGCAGCCGCTGAGGTGGCTGGTGGCCTCGTCCTCCTCCTCCACAGTCAGCTGCGCTCGCGCCCCAAGGGTGCCCCGGGCCTCCTGGCTCTCGCTGGCTCTCTCTGGGGTGCAGTCCTCCTCTCTCTCCTCCATCAGCTGCTCGTTGAGCTCCCGCAGCTGCTTCAGGAAGCCGTCGTTGGGATAGATGGCCTGCTTCCTGCTCACGGTCATCACAGCCTCCAGGATGGCCATGTTGTGGAAGATCATCAGGTAGGCACCACCAGCACTGCCTACTGGCTGATGCCCATTTCGCTGCTGACCAGGACTTTCCCTGCAAATAGAACACACAGAGAAGTGATGCCACCATGGCGGCTGCCCGGTCCTGCTTCTCTGAAGTGCTGTTCGGGGTGCTGGACCCAGTGCTTGGAGCTGGTGTTCATCATCGCCTGAGTCCCCAAATCACAGCAGATCCCAGGGTGGAAGAGCACCCCCAGTCAGTCAGAGCTTGGGATTGCCCTGTACAGTGTCCTCATGCTGGGTGGCCACCACCAGCCTCTGCAGGATACTTCCTGCGATTTGGAGCTCACTGGCTCACAGAATCAGGTGGACATGGCTCCCTTCATGTGGGATCACTCGAGTCTTGGCAGTTCTTTCCTATCTAGGGCAAAGCATAACAATGCAACAGCAGTCAGCGCTCCTATTCTGACATTCTGCATTCAAGAATGAATACGTCCATATGATCACAACCTATGTGCAAAATTCCTCGAGAGGATCACTATCATATTCTTCACTAAGGATTTTTTTTCCTGGATATTATGTGTCTTTCAATCAATATTCAAACTTTCTTTTTCATATTTCCATGCTATTCTAGACACTCTCCTCCAGGTTAAGAGTTAAACTTATCAGTTGGTCACTGAGGAGTTTGGGTCTAGGATGGAGCCAAACATGTCATGTTTGACTGAATGGCATACAGTAGGTGGAACCCTCACCACTCTGACTCTAAGAACATAGCCTTCGTTCATGCATTCTGTACCAGTCAGCTGTCCATTACTATAATGAAATACCTGAGGCAGGCTACTTTACAAAGAAAATAGTTTATTTGGGCTTATGGTTCTGTAAGTGCGACATTCAGTAGCCTCATCTGGTGATTGCCCTCCTGCTGGCAGAGTCCCAAGGCAGTGCAGAGCCTTACAGGATAAGAGGCAGGGAGCATGCATATATGTCTGCCTTCATCTTACCCCCTTCTTCAAACGTTTCCAGGATTCAATCATGAGGCTCCACCCTAATGCCTGCATCCAAACCTCATCCTTCACAAAGGTCTCTGAACACCATACTCTGATTAAGTTCCCACCCTCTTAACACCTCACAATGGGATGATTAAATTCCAATATGGGAAGTGCTGGGCGACACTCAGACCAACCTGAACCACAGCACCACGTGCCCGGGCCTGTGGTCTGTGTGGGTGGGCATGTCACACAATATGCTCAAGTCGTCTTCTATATCAACCGAAATCTATAAAACTTAAAAAAAATTCCAATTCTGTCTTCCTTATCTCATGGCATCTCACAGATTCCTTCCAGTACTGCGGCAGCTGTGACCTGCTAGTAAGTCTGCGGGGCTAGTCCAGTCGTGACCCTGCTATTCAGCACGTCAGTCATCTGCCCCTCCCTTGTGCTTCCCCTCTGCCCTGAACGGGATGGCCTTGGGGTCTACACCACCGCTCTAGTGCTGGCTTATAGTGCAGACCAGACTCCTGGAGACCTACTTCCTGGCCGTCACCGTCTGTCTGCCCACAGTCTTGGGGGACCTTTAGCGTCGGCTGAGAGCCCTGATTAGATGAGATGGGAGGCGAGTCTCCTTATTCTGTCTCCCTGCCAGCCAAGGCCATGCCTTTGTCACACAAGGGGTCAGAGATGAGATGGGCCCTGAGGCTCAGCGATGCTGCAGGGTATGTTGTCAATATCTGGTACCCACTGAGGGACACAGGACAGCAGAGTTCAGGGGTTCAGGCCACTGCCCCTCTTACTCCAGCCCAGGGCTCCACGGTCCCTCCCTGGGCCATCTGGCAGGACCAAGGACTTGCCAACGCATTCCTGCACGTGACCACCCAGTCCTCCTCATAAGGGCATCAGATCCCACTCAGACGAGGCTGCAGGTTCCGTGTGTCTCTGGGCCTACTGTACCCTGGGGTCCGTCCGAGGAGCCAGGGTGGCCTGAGGGACTGCTGGTGGGTAGAAGCCCATGGCGATGGGCAGAGGCAGGTGATCAGCTAATGCCAAGCCTTTGTTTGCCACCCAGGGAAGCGAGTAAGGGTGGGACCAAAAGTGCCCTGCCTGTCCTTGCTCCTAGCCACTCGGTGCCACACTCCTGTGGTCTCTGGATCCTCCTGTGGCCTCCTATTGAAGGCCTCTGCTGCTGTGAAGGGTTTGGGGTGGTTTTCTGTTACCAGCAACCAAGGGCATCTTGATTGTTACATCTGGCAAAGTCACCAGACTGCCAGTGGGTCTCAGCTTCCAGGACAGTTAGATGTGGATAACAGCACTGTCCTGAGGGGTCGGGGGTGTCCCTTTCCACCCTCCTCCTTGTCAGAAGCTAGTGTCCAAGCATCTAAGAGCAGAGGAAGCCACAGGAAGAAGGCTCTAGGGTAGGGACGTTCACGAGTGGGACCTACCCTACAGGCAGCAGCCAGAGTCAGGGTATGGCCCTCTGCTCCCGCTCAAGAGCAAGGCTTGAGGGACAGGAGACTGTGGGAGGCCAACTTTGCACGTGACTGAGTCACACTCCCTGCTGAGTGCTGAGGCGCTCAGTCACAGAAATGTGTCATGCACGGGTGTGACTTCCTACAGCCCTATGGGTGGAGCTATGCTCACCTGTTCCTTTGTAATGTAACCCCTTGCCCTGTTTAGGATAGAATATTCCATGGAAGTGCCTTGTGTGTGTCCCCTTCTCTTACTGTGCCCTTGGTGTGTGGCCTACCCAGGTGTCAGTCAACCTGATGATAGTGGACATCATGAATAGTGGACATCATTTCAGCCCCCTGAAACCTGACCCCTTGCCTCATTTGAGTAGCTTCTCCTCAATAAAAGGGGTCAGCGCATGCTCTCACTCTCTCTCTTCCTGTGGACCCTTAAGTTCAGAGGAGCTGTCACCGCGACCCCAAAGAAAAAGGTGTTTGGGTCTCTTGTCTCTTGCACAGCCCAGTCAGCCCAGTGCAACTGGAGTGACCCCTGAGCCTTTTAGTCGTAAGAACAGAAACCTGGCAGGAGAGGTCACCTCACCAGCAGACTGGGTGCACGCCTGCTGACACCAACGTGGGTGTTCAATGTGGGCTGGCCCCTCATAGACACAGCAAGGAGCTTCCTCCTGGAGCCGCAGCTCCTGCACCCAATGCAACATCCTCCCTCCGCCTCCCCACAGGCTCTCGTGGTGCCTCAGTGGCCCCCAAAATGAGTTGAAGACTCTTTTGCTCTGGATGCTGTGGGTACCTGCCACCCACCCTGTGTCTGACGCTCTGGGCTCCCTCTCCACAGGGAGGTTGGCCTTGCTCTCAGGTCTAGTGGAAGGAACAGGTCCCCTCCCACAGACCCTGGACAGATGCCAGCAACCCCAATGTGTCCAAAGGCTCATGTTTTTTAAAGTAGGAGAATTTTAAGCATTACGTGTGTGTGCATGTGTGTATTTATGACACACACACGTGACGTGTGTGCATGTCCCATTAGATGTGACCTATCTCTGATGTTGGTGATGACAGGAAATGCCCTTCCCAGGAATGCCACATGGTTTATTACAATAATGGCATGACGTTCAGGCATTCACCAAGAGCTGGGTGTTGTGCTAAATAAACCCTAATATGCATTAAAGATTTTTATCCCTCATGGCAACTTTATTTTTTTAAATTTTTTTTTAGTATTTATTTTTTATCTGGACACAGCATCTTTATTTTAGGGCCTCGAACATGCTAGGCGAGTGCTCTCCCTCTGAGGCCCAGCCCAGCCCCTCATGACAACTTTAGAATCAGATGTTTTGATCTTTGTTCTGTGTTGAAGAAAATTGGAGCTCCCCGGGACAGGGAAACAGCCCAGTCCAGGTGGAAAAAGCCGAACGAATCCTGGACTGAGACCCTGTCCTCTGGGTGCCGTTCTGTGGCCACTGTCCTGGCTCCAGCCTGTCCTCCAGGCTCTACTGTGGCTACTCTCAGATCACTTCCCCTGGGGACCAGGGACTCAGAAGGACCTCCCAGATGGCCTCTCCCAGGAGCCAGTCAGCCCTGGGAGCCATCGCAGGACAGTCCCTGCCTTGCGCTTGTCACCACCCCACACCTCCCGCCCTCCCTGTCATCTCTCCTTGGCCAGCTTAAGTGTGTCCATCTGTTGCCTGGGTGCCACCAAGCACCCACACACGAGAGGCCCCCGGGATTGCTTGTGGGGTCAGTGATCATCCTATTCTTTCTCCACTTCCTAGAGAACAACCGTGTTGTCAGATCCCCTCAGATAACCGTGACACCCCCTTTGTTTCTACCCAGGGAGAGTCCACAGCCCGAGCAGCAGAGCCCCTCACCTCTGTAGGTCAGCAGGGCCTCATCGAGGAACTCCTCAGCCTTCCGGAAGTGCTGGGTGATGTCCACCTCGGGGAAGTCGTCCACCTCCACGCCCAGGTACTGGATCTCCAGCCCAGTGTAGAATTCAGGGCCAGTGTAGACACTGGTGCCGTGGGCAGCATTCAGGATGTGGGTGATGCCCAGCCTCTTCAGTTGCCCCTTGTTCACAGCCGCGCTCCTGAAGGGAGAGCCGGGCAGGTTGACCACCATGATGGGAGCCTGCCTCTGGGCCTGGAGACCCAGCAGGGTGCCTCCTCCTCTCCCCAGGAGGTATGGGGTGCTGAGGGCCATTGTCAAGTAGGAATGACGCTTCAAAATTTCCTTGCCAGTGTACCCCATGTTAAATGCATTTCGCTGTTGACATTGCATGCAAGGTGACCTTGCTCAAGGACCAAGGCGGATCCGGGTTTAGAGCTGATAAGGTTTGAGGAAGTATCCCGCTCCTTAGGGTGTTTCCGGTTTAAGACAAAAGGAGTTTTAGGGAAGTGGGAGGTTAAAGATTATTGCTGCTGGGAGTAGGGCGTGCCTGCTGCCTGAGTTCCCGCTGAGTTCTAGTGGAGAAAAAGTATTTAGGACATGTATTGTGGGGGAGAAAAAGAGAATTTCCCCTGAGTGTGTGTGGACGCTGGTGTGAGATCGGAAATAAAGAATTGCTGTTTGAACCTACAAAGCTGTGTGGTGGCTCATGATCTTGTCCCAAGCCGAGACATTGGCATTTGGCACTGGGGCGCACTGTGGACACCTGTGTTTAAAGGGGCCTGACTTGACTGCTGCACGAGAGAGAGAAGAGACGGAGCTGGATGGGCAGGATGGGGGGAATGAGATTGGGGTGCAAGGAATCTTTAGGGTGGTCCAGGGTTCTCTAGTTGCAAATCCCATACCTTGGGAATGCACACTCACCCAAGCACAAAGCTGGCAGACAAGACATTAGGTGTGTTGTGCACGGATGACACACACTGTATTGCCCAAATCCCCTCATATGCATCATCTCGTTTTCCCCTTACAGTAAACTCAAAGGCAACAATTTTAACTCCATTCAAAGATTCTAAAAATGAATAACTGCCCAAGACCATGAAAGAAGAAAAAGATGGAACAAGAACCAGTGTTTCTGAGCTCTTTGTGCTGCAACTGAGTTTGAAGGGCTCAATTTGAGAGCCCTGAGCACAGGTCTGCCTAGGAAGGAGCAGGACAGTGAGCTGGGGCGGCTGGAGATGCCTGGGGCCACAGGTCAAGTGCTTCTGGTGGTGAAAACACAGGATTTGGTCCCTGCCCAAGGGAACAGTCCCCAGGCACCCATCACAACAGGAAGGAGTTTCAGACCTCATGTCCCCAGCTATCTCCTACTGCCCGCCTGGGCCCGGGTCCCTCTGTGCTTGTGGACACCTGGGTAATTACATTGGGAGCACATCCATTCAGCAGGCAGTGGATCAGCCAAAATCAGTTTTTTATATTAACCTGCTGGTACCAATTATGCACTGGTAAGGCTTGGAGGGATAATATGTGGAATGTGGAAGTTGTCTTTGTTTTTGTTCTGGAAACCATTCATAAACTTTTAAAAAATAACATTTTTTCTGATCACAAAGACAATAAATGTCTTGAGAACTTGTAAAATTCATAACAAACCTAGACAGGAAACTAAAGCCACTTGTAAAACCACTTCCCAGAGACTCCTCCTGCTAACTTGTTGATGGAAAAGTGCACGTGTGAGCACACACACACACACACACACACACACACACATACACACACCCCTCTACCTATCTGTGAGCATTCAGTATTCTTTTGTAACCCGGTTTCCCGCCCACTGTGTGGCACACACTTTCGTGTGTTGGTGAGCACACGTGCAGACCAGCACTGTGGACGGCTCCTGCCGTTCTGTCCAATGGCTGTTATGGGTGTCCAGGGATGGTGGACATGGTGTCAGGAGTCTGTGTCAGGAAAGGAAGCCCAGAGGAGGCATCCATGAGGCAAGGCTAGATCAGGGAGCCTGGGCATCTGTTTGAGGGTTTGGGGAGTGTCTCCCCAGGCCAGGCCAGGGAAGGGCAAATGGTTAGCCAGCCTCGGGGGCTGGAGCTGCGAGGGCCGTGGGCGGAAGCTGAAGGAATGTCACCTCTCCCAGGCACTAACAGAGGGGAGACAAAGGTCACCACCACCACCATGGACACACTCACTTCTCAGCTATGAAGACATGGGGCCAGACCTCATCCACCTCATTCTGAGGGGCCTCCTGGTGGTCCTGGACCAGGGCCTGCTGCTGGTCCAGCACACAGTGGGTGTTGTAGAGGCTGGTGTCATCCATCTTCTCCCTGACACGGTTGTACAGGTCCTCCACCAGCAGCTGCTCAGCGGACTCCAGCATGCCCAGACACTCTGCGTCTGCTCTGAGCCCCTGAGGCTTGAGTTCTACGGGCAGCAGGTGGCATTTGCATTAGGGAGTGAGGACACCGTAGCCTTCCCTGTTCCTTGGAGAACTTGTACTGGCCAGCTCACTTGAAACTGTGGGCATGAGCTGAATGCCAGGCGATCTGCAGGACAGACTTAGCAAGGCTCCAATGGCCCTCTGCACCAGCTAGACACTGGGGTCAGGGTCAGCTGCAGGTGGGCAAGGGTGATGGGAAGAAGCTGGGTTCTCTTACTCTCTCCTTGGTTTCTCTAACGCTGGCTGCTCACAGCTTAGACATGGTCCTTGAGAACTAGGGTCTGTCTGAGTCACACTTAGGAGTCCTATGGTGCTCAGCATGAAGTGGATGCTCCGAGTTATTTTCCAAATGAATGGACCATGTTCTTCCCTAACCTGGTTCGCTCTGCTGGTTGGACTCCCTTACCTGTGGAATGCAAATTACCCTGGGAAAGTAAAGCTTTCAGGAGTCACGGATACAGCGCTACTGCCTGAGCTGTGGAAGAGGGACAGCCCTTCAGGGAAGTATCCGGCAGGTTTCTGAAGTGGGCGGCTGAGGATTGGAGTCCAGGGAGTCCGGCTGTGCCTGGGCCCTGGCGGAGGCTTCTGTCTGTCTGAAGTGAGGAGTACCGCCCCTTGCAGTTCCAGCAGGTCCCACTCTAAATTTACTGCATATGATTGCATTTTCATATATCCTGACCTATCTAATTACAATTACATGGTTCCAAAACAATTTTACACAGGTAGTTTAACACTTCCTCTTTTCAGTTTGTGAACTGAAGAAAAATGTCCAAGATTTATCTGAATCAGTGATAATAAACTATAAAACCAACATAATGAATGAATTCCAGATTTTTGAGTTTCTTATTTTTATTTTGATTTTATCTGTCATTCATAATTCCCTAAGCCTTCTCACAGGAAAGTTATTCTCATGAATTTTTAAATTAGATCTCACAGTTCAAAAAACTGAGATCTATTTCTAAAAGGACTTATAACAATGATCTTTTGAATTCTCTGTTATTTCTATTGAGTTTTCCACATGTAAAATAATCTTTTCTACCACACACATAGTATGAATTAATGGATGCTTACCTTCAGACTTTTATATGTAAATGAATTACTATATCTCAGATTAGAAAAGAAGGGGCAGGAAAGCAACTGTATTAATCGATACTGCACATGGGCATATGAAACACTGTAACTTAAGTGTAAAACCTGTAATAAAGATCTAAACAATATTAAACAGTGTTCTTATTTTACACTTGAATTAAAGATAAAATTTATGTGGTAGAAGAAAACATTATTACAAATCTGGCAAATGAATCCAGAGTTGTGAATATTAGAGTGGAGACGGCATACAATGTCTATAATAAGGTCATTACTTTCTGTTGTTGTTGTTGTTAATGGTAGCTGCCTTGCTTTGCCATTTCACTATTTTTTAAAAGCTTTTTCTGCCAATTACTTACTTTACTTCATTGGTTCTAAGCAATGCAGTACACTAAATCACTTGATCTTAGACATCACTAGTGAGAGTTATGCTTCGATTATTTTATGCCAGCTATATCCTATAGTTAGATGTTACTACTAAATAATATGGGACAAGTCTCATTTTATTTCTCCCTAGAAATGAATCACATAATAGGAAAAACTGCAATTAGATACACTGAAATATATATTAGTGAGTGGTTTTTTTTCAGCTATAAACTTTAAGAATTTATGGTCAAAACTTGTCAATTATTTTACAATACAATCAAAACTCCTTTCCACAAACATGACTGTTTTCTCTGTTATTAAATATAGCAGGCAATGCTGCATTCTATTTTTTCACTTTGTTGCAGAAGGTAAGCAATTGGATTACTTTTTACACCCATCCATGGGTTGTTAATATTTTCATGCTTTAAGCGTTTCATTGAAATTTTATTATTTGAGAAAATAACAGTGTGAAATTTGCTAAATATGAGTCTCCCAATAGAATGCAGTTAGGAAAGTTGTAAGAGACCTCAAAAATTTGGAGATGCTTGAAATCAGGAAAAATGCATCATATTAACATGTTTAATTGGCAGAAGGAACCATAAACAAGTTTATTTTGAGGCTAAAATATACAAATACTCTTGTTTAATTGTCTTTGGGTTAGCATGAGATTTAACATAGCAATAGGAAGCATGTGCAAGGATATCTTACATTTAAATTCTGGCAATCTCACTGAATATACAGATAGAAGCTGAAGCTAAGACCTTATTGAAGCACCTGTCTTCCACATTTCTCTTTACTCTTAACTACCTTATATGGTTGTAAGGAATAGCTGTCCTAAAAACATCATGATAGTTTCACAGACTCTACTTAAAAACTTTGTACGTTTGTTCATTTTCAGAAAAACATTTATATCAACCAATATTTTTTAACTTATTTTTAATCTAATCTAAAGCTTATGTTTCAAAAAAGCATGTAGGCTGCACTAATGCATGAACATTCCTTCCATTCTACTCCATCCATAATTTAGCTCAAAGTCTTCTACAAGTCTAAATTTGTTTTCTTTCTATCCTGACCATTTTTGTTTTTATAATTTTTAGAACTTGAGAAAACTCTCTTCCTATAAAGTTTTCTGTAGTTTCTCCCTCTGAACATCTTTGAAAAATGGTTGTTTCAAACATTAAGTTTACAATTTAAATCATGTGTTTGATGTTGTAATTTTAATTCAAGAAATATAAACTATCTTGCAATGTGGTAAGTACAGTAGCACCTTTGTACTATAAGCATGATGAGAGGAACCAGAATCATTGTTAAAGTGCAAAACCTTGGAACTCCATCCAGAACTATTGAGAGTATTTACATGTAGCTGAGTGCAATAGCACACAACTGTAATCCCCGCTGCTCAGAAGGCTGAGACAGGAGGATCCTAAATTCAAGATCAGCCTCAAAAAGTTAGTGAGACAGTCTCTAAAAAAAGGGGGGGGGGGAATAGATGGTAGGGAAGTAGCTCAGTGTTAGTGTGTCTCTGGGGTTCAATCCCCAGTATGTTAAGTAGATAAATAAGTAAGTTATATTTACATATACAAAAATATTACATGATAGCCTCCAAAATCTGTGTAATTTTCATGTTTTTATGTATCAGTTAAAATAAATTAATGAAAATAAAACAATAAAATCATGGTAACCAGATTGTAGTTGGAGAGACCTTGCTTTGTAGGATGCACATATCAGCTCATCATAATACTTGACCCCACACAGTTCAACAACTAGTAGCAGAATATTAATAATCAGATAGATGAAAAGGATCATAAGAGAAGTGTAAAGTAAGCTTCAGTGTGAGGGGAATGCTGGAGAAGAAGATCACAACCAAGTATGATTATAACTATTAATGTCATCAAGTACCATTAATAATAACAAACATTTATTTGCTAATTCTAATAAATATACTTGTTCCAGAGCTAGTCATTTAACATGCCTGATCATCTCCACAATGACCAAGAAGGTAGTTACTACTATCCTTATTTAACATATGAGTAACTTTGAAAAGAAAAATCTAAATACTAGGGTCCAGTTCAGAGTTTAAATGTCTATTTTCTCTGTTGTTACAACTTTTTCCAAATTCCCTTGCCTAAGTGTATCATTTTCATTATTACATATATTTATCTTTCCTATTCAGGATGTAGTGTTTCTTACAAACTTGTTTGCAGTCTTTTAAATCTTCAAGACTACTTTATACTCATTTGATTCTCCTACAGAATTGATTGGAGGCAGTAAATAAATTTTTCAATGATATAAAAAATTAACAATTCCCAAAAGGAGAGTTTTTAAAGTTTTATTTAGTCATATAGGGAACATAGTGGTGTGTTTTAGCTGTAAATGTCTAAATGTAAAGCAAAAGGGTTAAAGTCTATGCATGTGTGTGTATTTATGTGAGTGTATGCACCTATTGTGTGTGTATATGTGTGTGAATGTATGGTAAATGTGTAAGGAAAATTGTTATTTTAAAGCCTGAGAGAATATGGTAATGACATTAGCTCAAAGGTATCATGATTCTGCTATAGTCCCCCAATACCCTGGTGATTTGAGGTATGTTTTATGTATTTTTATTTGCTTATTTACTTACCAAGAGAAATTATGTGAAATTATACTTTATTCTTTTACATGATAAATTAATTTAATTACATAATAATTTTACAGTAAATAATCTTGGGGTAAAAACTTCAATTCACCACTTTCATAGGAAACCTGGCTTAACTATTTTGAAGAAGTATCAAGCTCCCTCTCTTAAAAAGACTTCTATGAAAGTAAATATATTAGTTTTCATGCATCTCTGAACTTTGAAGTAGATCTCTTAATAATTAAATTATACTCGTAGAAAAGTTTAACATATGTTTAGCTCTTTTAAAAATGAATTCAGGCACATCAGTTATTGTTTAAAATTCAACATAACTTGGTAATAGCAATTTGCCTAAGTAGAGTGAGTTTATTTTGGAGTAAGTGTTGTTTTGCTTTTCTTTTCTTGCATTTGTGCACAAATTATACAATAAATTGTAAGACTTTCCATCATAACTTGATCAGGTCCGAATAAATTAATGAAAAAAAAGAGCCTTTGAGAACCAAGGCCATTTTCATTCTTTAATAAAAAAGGCATCCTTTCATTTTTTTTCTTTTCTTTTTCCTTTGGTATAATTGAATGCCATTTTTCACAGAAGTATCAAAGGTAGCTGGATTCTTACAAAGGATGAATAAAAAAGGAAGGAACGCCGTTCATAGTACTCCTAGACTCTCTGTCTTCATCAATGAATGGAAGTTGTAAATAGAGACACTGAAATTTGTTCCTTTAATCTAATGTTTTCTTCTTGCACTTGCAATGTTTTCTATTTTCTTCTTTTTAATGAAATCTCAGAATGTGTTTCTGTTACCAATTATCTAAAGTTTAAAATTATTTGAGCTTGGAAACAGCAAAATTTACTATTCAATAATATTCTATTTAAAAACTTCTGTTTAAAATGAGATTTTAAAGTTGAAAAAATACTTTAATAAAAAGCTCATTTCACTGTCAATATTGTTTAATTTTGCAAACGTTTATCACAGACTTCAAAATGTGTCAACCCAAATTTGGGCGTCCCTGGGCTAAATAGTACAGGCAGGTGCATCATCTCCAGAGTGTTCTGCAAAACTTGGCCATCCCACCCCATAGCCTTTCATTTGTCCTTCTGTTAATTAAAAACCACAGCTAAACAGAAGATAGGCCGTGAGTGATAAGACATCTTCTGAGTACATGAAAAATAACTGTTCTGATTGTCTGAGTGTGGGTTTGCTCAGGACCTGCACTCTTTTGCATGTTAGGACCGATACTTGCCTGGTGTCATCCAATATTTTTGGATCAAGACATTATAACTTACTGTATCAATTCCTCCTCTTCTTATTGGTGGAGAAAATCATCCTAATTCTGAAAATCACAAGCTTTTCTAAATTCATGGACAACACATTAATAAAAAATTGCTTAGATTTCTGAAGAAATTTATACTATTTTGTAATAGGAAATTTCAAGAGAAAAATGCTTGGTAGGAAGCCTTTGTTCTTCTATGTTAAAGGCACAAATGGTTTTTATCATGTTTCATTTACTTGGATTTAGTTTTGTTCTTTCACTTACTCAAACTCTATTAACTGAAATCTTATTGGGGGCTGGTAACTTGATCAGTGAAAGATAAATGTGGTCCCTGCCCTCACTGTTTATTTTGGACTCCAAATTATATTCTGGGACTGGATATAAAGGATTATAATGAAAATGACTGAGTCTGTCCATCCTTCTTTCTTTTAACTTGCAGTTAGAATTCTCTCCAGTTTTTATGAGAGAATGAATGGCATTCCTGGAGAACATTTACTTTTTAAAATAATTTTTGTACTTATAAAATTACTCAAGAATGTCACCATTTGAGGGAACAAAAAAATTATGCTATTGGAAAGAAATAATTATTACAGGCATTAAATGGGTAGTCATAATTGCCTGTATATGAACTTTGTGACTAAAGCAACCACTTTAGTATCTTATTTCCAAAACAAAAATGTTGCTTTTATATTTGTTTCACACATTTATAATTAGACATTCAGTTTATGAAAGATAACAAATTAAGAATAAACATGACAATAAGAAAAATAAAATGAAGACTTCCTGACTGCTGAGCTAATGCTCTTTAAGGAACCACATCATGTGACTATATCTTGGTTGTTTGGCTTCTGTTGCCATTGTTACAAATTCTATTTTATGCCTGTAAATTCTATTTCCTAAATTTGCATGCACAAAGCACCATTTATTACACCAATAATATGTTTCCTGGTACTCTTAATCTGGCTTGAATAGTTAGTTGCTTTATTTCAACTCTTCACATAATATATATGAAGTTACAATCTTCAAAAACATATATATTCTAAAGCTTATTAAAGATGTTGTGCATCAAAGAACATCCACATATCTTTAGTCAACAGACCAGGAATTGCTAAAGTTAAAAGTTTAGTTATGTTTTTAATTTCTAACATATTGACTATTTAATTCTTCATTCAATCAACATTTAAGGCAAACATCTACATGAGATATAGAATCATGAAAAGTTTCAAACATTCCCTGGAAGAGCAATTAAATAAATAATGACTTATAACTTCTGGAATTCCTCTGGCAAATCTTCCTAAAATCTCTAATGTTGAGTTCATAGAATATCAAAAAGAAATTCTTTGTTTATGTGCTTTTTTAACTAATGTGTCTATCTTAAATATAGTACATTGTTGCCAAATACAAATTTAGCTGCATTAAATGAAACTGTATTGGAGAGAGTTGTGTTTGTTCAGTGTAAATTAAATCACTATTGTGGCAAACAGAGTAAAAATGCACCAGGTAAAAAACAAGAAATGCCTGCATTTTTTCCTCAAATAATTTTATGTCTTTTTCTTTTTTTTTTCCCAGTAAAAAGTATCTTTATTCTCATGTTTAAAAAAAAAGTTTTTCTTTGATGATGCATTAACAATACAAAAATATTTTGAACACTACATTGGTCCTTTTTTCTCAAGACTTTTTGCAACACTACACAAGAATAGGTGATCTTTGGATTCTGAGAAACCAGTGGCTAAAGTATGTAACTAAAGGCTTTTTGTAAGGGTGTATACGAGTACACAGACAGCCCTTTTTCTTTGGATTCAGGCTATGTACAATGAGGAGAAGGCAAAAGGAAAAAAAAGTTAAATTAAAATAAAAGACTTGTTTCTCAAGGCTCAGGGTTGAAGCTTGGCTCAAAAATTGATTAAAGTAGGCTGTGGTGAAAACTTATGTCCACCACTAGAGGTTTCTGGGTTCCTTTAGTTTTAACAGTCCTCTTTCCTTCAGCCCCAAAGGGAAAAAAACACGCTGGCCTGGTCTGAATGCTAGAAGGCAAGCTCTGGCTATTGGAGGAGGTTTTGGGTTTACTCTCTCAAATTGCCTAAGAGCTGGCTCAAGTGACATGAATGAGCTGGAAATGGAACTGTGAAAAAGACTGAATAGAGAGGGATACACACTAGATTTGGGCCATGACTTCTTTGAACTGTTTGCCTGCATCATCTGGTGCCTGAGCTTTGGTGTCAGGGTTTCTTAAGTTGCTCAGGAACCCGAATTTGCCTGATAAGTTGTTAGGCCTAAACCTATTCTATTCCCTCCTCCTCTTCTAAGCTCCTGAGAATATACTAAGAGGCTTCCTCTGGTCCAGCTTATGAAGAGCAGCTGGTTTTCTGTAAACAGCTCCTCCATTCCCTTTGGAGAAGCATAGTCATCTTGAGCTTTGTGGTTGTGATCATGCTCAGATGTTGTTTGATAATATCAAACAGGTTATTCTTGATCCATGGAAGTGTCTGGTGTGGGAAGGGTGTGGCAGAGGACAGATGAGGCATTTCTGTAGAGAATGTAGCTGAGCTTAGTCCTGCCCTTCTGTGACCTATAGCAGAAAAGCAAGGGAGACAAGGGTATCTGGCTAGTAAAGCACATGGTTTGGAGCAGGGTGGGGGACACCACAATGTAGGCTGCCACAGGCATCAGGATTCCCTTAATGAGACGACACACTGGCATTAATATGGTCCCACCACTTCAGAAGTTTGAATTGATGGCCTCACGTTCAGGCAGAAGTTTTTCAGCCTCTGAAATCTTCAGGGCATGGACCCTACATGGAGCATTGGGAGGGCTGCTGGCCAGTTTCCATATGACTAGGGCTTCTGCTTTCTCTAAAGGGTTAGGCCTCTGGAGGAGGCCAGGAGTCCTGTGCATGCTAGGCCGCCTGCCTCTGAGATTCCTGTTGCTGTACTTGTGTGTTCTGCAGGGTGCTGTGAGGGGCCTGTGGTGGTCCAGGGGCAGGGAGACTGAGAATAGTGGAGAGACGTGGGGATGTTGGTGCCGACTCCACTGGGCTAGCAAGCAGTTCTGTGGGGAAGAGGGGCAGAAGGTATGAGGGTGAGTCTTGGGGAGCTTGGGACCTAGGGCAGCCTAGAGCACTGTCATCGGAAGGAACGGGGCTGGGGCAGCGGCCTTCTCCGGGTAAGTACCGAATGCATTTCTTTTTCCTCCTGTGGTAGATTCTTGATGCTTTTCCCTTGACCACCTCTTCTTTTTCCCGTAGTTGTCCTGCGCTGACCAGCCTGGGTATAGTTGCATGTGCAGCTGCCTCTCTTTACGGGCCAATTCATAATACTTGGCCTGTTCTTCCCTTGACAGTGCATGCCACCTGCGACCTAGAATCTGGTTAATGGCGGCGCTCTCCTTGAGTGTGCACTCTGCAATGACCTTGGCTCTCATCTCTTTCATGTACAGCATGAACGCGTTGAGGGGCTTCTTAATGGTTGGCTTCTTAGCCTCCTTCTCTGCCTTGGATTCTGCTTGTGTCTTCAAGCTGCGGTCATAGGGCTGCAGCTCCTGCTTCCCTGAGGTGGGCACAATGGCCGGGTGGGGGATGGCTGCTGGGTGACCAGGGACACCAGAGCCCAGCATCAAGGATGGGTGGGTAAACCAGCTCACAGTATGAGGGAGCTGTCCCATGCTGCTTGAGGTCAGAGAGTAGAAGCCAGAGAGGTCAGGGGTCTGCAGAGGCCTGTGAACTCCTTGTTTCTGGTTGATGTCCGAAGGTGCAGGTGTGGGGTGTGGGCTGCTGAAATGTTCGTAGAGAGGAGACAGTTGGGGGACACTGTGAGTTGGCTGATTGGCCTTGTTCAGTGGAGGCTGCGGCTGGGGATGCTGCCCTGCTCCTGAGGCGGGTGGGTAGTGCATGAGCAGATTGAAGGCGGAGTAGACAGTCTCTTTGTACATGCCGCTGGAGCACTCTGGGGCCTTCAGGCCGTCCTCCAGAGACTCTGGAAGTTTGTCCGGGAAAAGTCTCTGCGAAGTGTGCTCCCGTCCCAGAGCCTCGGCCCCGACCTCGGCCTCGCTGCGTGCTCTGGCGCCGGTACCCGGGATCCCAGAGCCTTCGGCCGCGCCCTCTGACTCATTCACGAGCGACGACTTGAGTTCTGCCAGGTCGCGCTCAGGGCCCGCGGCGCTGTCGCGACTCTTGTCCTGCTCCTCGCCCTAGTCCTGGAAGGCCAGCAGCTCGTCGGGCGCTCCTAGGTCGTCGCCGCCGCCCGCGCCGCCCCCGCCGGAGTCCAGCTGCGGCATGGTGCCCTCCGCCCGCCTGGGCGCAGGGAGCGCGGGGCGCGGAGAGTGCGGGGCGCGGAGCCGGCCCGGGAGGTGGCGAGCCCGGAGTCTGGACCTCCGAGCCCGGATCGCGACGGGCGGAGCGCGGGCTGACTCCGCCTGGGCGGGCTGTGGGCGCCGGGTAAGGGCGCGGGGCTGAGCGGAACATCAAAGGCCTTTTATGTCTTTTTCTTGTGAAACAATACAAGTCTTAAAAAGTAAACTCAATGTTAATTAGATTAATTCTTGGAAAAGTTTAATAAGCAAGAAATTAACAATGAGGGAGAACAGCTACACTGCATTTCAGAGACTCAATGAGAAACTATCCTTTTTGAAGAGATATGAATTCAAGAAGAAGAAGAAGAAAATTAGATTAATGGTCGTTGGAATGGAGAATTTCAAAGGTGTCTCCATCATCTGCAGGCATTTTAGTGTTTTTTTTTTTTGTGTGTGTGTGTGAACAGTCTTTACTATATATCATTCAAACAAAAACATTTTATATATAGTTGTGGAATTCTGTGTTGTAAGAAAACCACTTGACATATTTGATTCATGTTCTGATTCTAGTTTCAAGTTAAGAAAGTGGATAAATTGGCTTAAAGCATCTTAATTACAAAAATCTGGAATATTTATTTATTATAATTTTACTGTAAGGCATCATGCTCTGATATAAAGTTTGACTTAGAACAATTTCTGACATCATCTAGAAGAGTGCACCTTCATTTTCCTGCTTTGTGTATGACATGCTCCCGGGTCATATTCTAAGAAACTTTGGAATACAGGTTATCTATGTGGAACACTCAAAATTTGATGCATCTTGCCTTCTGAACATGACCTTTTGTGTTATAAGTGAAGCTAGCATACAATTATTGTGATCACTTGATAATGTGATCACTTGGTTGGTTTAATCTGTTTTTTAAATAAGTGTGATCTCTGTAATCAGTTGTATTGCAAATGTAGCTGTTGTGCTTAGATGTTGGGAAATAAAGCAAAAAAGGTGAAACTAAGAACAGCAAGGGTGATGAAAATGATAAGGCATAGAAATCTGCAGGATGCTCTGTGTGAGCCATCTTGATCAAGCAAGATATATTTGAACCTAACATACATATATAGGCGCATAAGCATACTATGCACATGCATCTTAAGGAAGTTTCACAAAATGTTTACCTTTATTTATCCCACTAAATGCAAAACATAGACTCTATTCTTCTATTCTTTTATTCCACTCCACTGCACTCTACTCCACTCCATTCCATTTGTTCATATTAGTTAAAAATATAATGGGGCTGGGCGCCTTGGCACAGACCTGTAATCCCAGCAGCTCCAGAGGCTGAGACAGGAGAATCTTGAGTTCAAACACAGCCTCAGCAACAGCAAGGTGCTAAGCAACTCAGCGAGACCCTGTCTCTAAATAAAATACAAAAATGGGCTGAGGATGTGGCTCAGTTTTCGAGTGCCTCTGAATTCAATCCTTGGCAAGTCATTCCACCCCCCAAATAAAATCAGTCCCTATGAAATAAGTAGACTTCATTTCACTAATGGATCATGATATGTAAGTGGGGGAAAATGTGACTAGTGTCAGCGAGTGACTTTTGATATGGAGCACACAGGTAGTTTTTCTTTTATTTTTTTCTAATTTGTTATATATGATGGCAGAATGCAATTCATTTTATATTACACATATAGAGCACAATTTTTCAAGTCTCTGATTGTACACAAATTATTTTCACACCATTCGTGTCTTCACAAATGAACTTAGGGTAATGATGTCTAACTCATTCCAGAGTCTTTCCTACCCCCATATCCGCTTCCGTCCTCTTCTTCCCCTTTGCCCTATCTAAAGTTTCTCCATTCCTCCCATGCTCCCCACCCATCACCACATTATGAGTCAGTATCCTATATCAAAGGAAATACTTGGCCTTTGGTTTTTAGGGATTGGCTTACTTCACTTAACATTATATTCTCCAACTCCGTTTATTTGCCATGATTTTATTCCCTTTTATTGCTGAGTCATATTCCATTGTGCATATATACCAAAATTTCCCTACACATTCAACTACTGAAGGTCATCTGGGTCGGCTCCACAATTTATCTATTGTGAATTGTGCTTAGATAGTTTGAAGAGCTTGCTAAAGCTATGGAATGATGAGGGTATGATGAGGGGATTCCATTAGATTCTTTAATAGATTGATAACATCCCTTTGAAATAATAAAAGTTAAATGGTATAAAGCTATTTACAGTCAGAACACTATATAATACCTACTTATTATATTATCAACTTTATTTGTATTATCTCATTTAATCTTTACAACAGTGTTTTTAGATTGGTCAAATTATACCCCAGTATTATAGTTAAGGGAATTAATGTTCAGTGGGAGGAAATGCTTTTTTTATTCACCAACATTATAACAATAAATAAAATCTTAATACAGAAAGTTTGACTACAAAATTAATTTTAAGCTTGCAAAATCCAGTAAGATAATTTATTTCTTTTCTTTGTTCCAACAAAAAGATTTTTTCATGACCTTCTCTGTGCCATGCACCATGAACATAAAAGTAACTGACTGCTCTGATAGCATTCATTGTAAAGAGAAGGATAAACAGAAGTCAGGGTTGAAGGGCATTCCAAAACTAACAGAAGAGGCAGAAAAACATACTCAGTTACACATTGACTATGAAAATAAGGTAATTCCTTTCTTCAGAATTTTTCTTACAGAAGAAATCTGTAAGTTTATCAATAGAAGAAAAAACCATGCTGGTTTGATGTCTTCCAACTCTACTCTAGGTATCAGCCACAGTTTTCCTACTGTGAAATATTTGGTTTGGAGTGGTACACTATCATCGGGTCACCTGGTAGGTCTCTGGCCTCACGTACATTCTCTTGAAATTCAATATTTTAACTCTAGAGTTGCTGTTTGTAGTAAGGAGATTAATAATTGCTCTTGGTTGTAGCCTATATGAAAATCTACACAGTCAGCTGCTGCTGTAGTCATGTCCTGGTTATATGAAAAGGACTCAGGTGATGAAGGGCTGTGATTCATTGCTACTAAACAATTTCAGTAAAGTTCAAGGTCTTAGGTCTAAGTGTAACTCATGAAACTTACCTCTTACCTGTCAGCTTCTCTGACAATGTAAATAAAAATTTAGAATTACAGCAAATACAGAACTCTGCACAGAATCACCTTATTATAAAAGGCAATTACTTATTATAGTAGGCAACAGAACTCAACCTACAAGGTAAAAGCTTACTTTCCTTTTGTAATTTCACAAAAATTTTGATAGAAACACCTTTGCAGCAGAATGGTGCCTAACACATTTATTATTATTATTATTATTATTATTATTATTATTATTATTGTTATATGAATACAATGAATGTAGGTAAAGAAACTAAGAGTAACTGATTCAAGTTAGTGTTATCTGCTAAAATGTTTGATATGATATGAAAATACTTAGATTTTAAGATAATGTCAAACTAATTATAAAAGCAAAGTTAATATGGGAAGTTACAACTGATTTCAACTATTCTAAATGTTCTTCTTGAGTTTTCTTTACAGTCAGTTAAAAGCCATATGGGAAATTATGTCTACTTGATTTCTAGTCCTTTCATAACCTTTGTCTAATTTTGAGCCCAAATTTATATACCATACTTTGCTTTTTGGAAATTTAGTTACTGCTGAAAATTAATTAATCTTTAGAGAACAAGACATGTCACCATTCAAAAATTTCCAATAAACTCTGAAAAGAATTCCAAAAGCAGGGCCTTGCAACATGACTACAAAGTGTTGGGTGCCTGAGGCAGATTCCCGGAGCCAGCCTATCCCCTCCCACCCATAGGGTTCATATACAACTCAATCAATCCAGCACCACAGCTATTATATTACAGCTTAACTCAAATCATCATCTCAATGGTTCGCTGGCAGCACCTTTCAACCATTCCCTCTGGCAATATGCCAGGCATCATTCTGACTTTGGCTGTGGCTCTCAATAGGTTCCAAAAAATTTGTGCTGTTTTAAGTCACTACCTTTGTGCTAATTTGTTACATGGGGATTGAAAACTGACAGTTACTGGCATTCTTCTTTAAACGTGGGGAAAATTGAATCCAATGGAGGAATTCCTCTACGTTAAGTCCCCAGGCCCGGGAAGATCCCACCTGGATTATCTCTGCCCTCTGGGAGCTTCACTGTGTCTTCTTGCTTCTGCATGGAAGGGAGCTTGTGTTAGTAGCCGCGTGGCTTGCCCAGCCCCCTCCTGCCAGAGATCTTGATAGTTCTGAGCATCTCTCCCTGTCCTGAGGTCTGTCCCTGTCCATTCCCATGGGCCGTTGTCCTGCTGATGAGACAGCCCAGTTCCTTGTGGGCCCCTGTGGATGCTTCATGAGACAGAACATGTGCTCACATCTTGCTGAGGTCATTCCTTTTCCATTTTCAGCTTCTTCTGTGGTGGCTGAAGGATCATTCCAAGAAGCTCCCTGGTGGCTCTCTGAAAGGACTGAGAAGACCTACAGGCATAACTTGAACCCCTGGTGTTGAGTGCTGGGACCTTTCCATCTTCCTGAGATTGCAGTAAAGGCCTGTACTGCTGCACCCCTTCAGCTCTTTGTGCTAACCTCCAGAGCAGCTATCTCTTATTTTTAGCACCTTTTGCCATCTGTACAGGATGAGGATTTCCCACATTGACAGCTCTTTCCTCAGTTTCTCCCTCTCTCTCCCCACCCTGAAATTTTACTATAAATATAAAGAAGAAAACAGTTTTCACTTCAACACTTTGCTTAGTAAACCCAACTTGTAAACTCACCAATGACAGGTCCTACCTCCTAAAGGACTGCAGGGAACCATTTTCCTAAGCTTCCGGCCATGGTGGAACAAGGGTCTCCCTTCCTGCTGTTCCAATAACATGAGGCTTTCTTTCTTCTGAGCACTCCCTTGCAGTCCTTTTAGGGTCCATAGTTATAGCAGTCTTTAAAGCAATCAAGGCTTTTAAAATTATTATTATTCTCCTCAAAATTCCAGCAGGCTTAGTTTACCAGCAGATTCCAAAACACTTTGCACATATTTGAGGTTTTGTTATGGTAGCATGGCTGGTACCAGAATTTATATCAGTGTTCTGTTGCTTCCATACCTATTATCACAAACTTAGAAACTAAAAAAGGACCCACTCCTTACCTCCCAGTTTCTGTGCACCAGACGTCTAGCAGGACTCAACTGGGTTCCCAGCTCAAGGAGTTACAGCAGGAACAACTGAGGTCCCACTGGCCTGTTTTCCTCAGGAACATCAGGTCCTCTTCCAGGCCCATTTTTGGGACTGGCAGAATACAGTTCCTTGCAGTTGCAGACTAAGGTTCCCGTGTCCTCCTTGGTATTTGGGCAGCAGTCACTATTGGCTCCTTGCAGCCATTCTCCAATCCCTACTTATGATCCTCTCCATCTTCAAAGGCCAGCAACAGTGGGGCAAAATACAGTTGAACAAAGATTTTCCCAGACAGTCACCCCCAAGTTGGGTTTAGTTCTATAATCTTGCTTCAACTGGGACTTTATTTCATTTACTTTCGTGTGTGATAAATGAGCTCCTGATATAACCCCCTACCATGAACTTTACCATGATGGTCCCTGCTCCCATCTGAGCATACTTTGATTATGCTATTTCTCTCTACAGGTTCCCGTGTGGCATACAATGGCAGCACCTTGGTTCTCCTGTATTTCAGGAACTGGGCCAGGTTTCTTTTATGTAACTTGTGTACATATCTAAAAGTCCTGCTTTTTTCTTATCCATTACAAATTACAGACTGAAGTGCTAGGCACTTATGTAATTGGAATTTCTAAATTCTTCCAGAAGCAAATAATGAATGCACATAAAAATAAAAGTAATAAAATATTCTTCATTGATTTCACTTTAAAGTTAGCCCAATTAAATTAACAACAGGGATTATAAAATCAGTTCACTACAAAAATTCTATCAAATAAGAAATGTATCTTGAGAAGATTTAACTGATGCCAATTATTAATTTACAGTAATTATTAAATTATTTTTGCAAAATGCTCATATGCTTCAACATATTTTTAAAGCACATTAATTAAGCAAAAATAATATCTGCTTTCTTCTTTGAGAGAAGCTCCTTCTACCCATGATTGCAGAAGATTAAAATCTATTTGCTTTTAACCTCCTCAGATTAAAAGAATGTAATCAGAGACAGAATGACAAATTGATTAAAATAAAAAGCTTTTTATAAAACTTGAAAAGTACTATCATCTTGTTATGTATTCATTCATATGAGTAATGTTCCATTTGAGGTCAAACAAAATATTTTCCAAAAGTTATAAGTTTCTGTTGAACTACTATATTTCAAGTTTCTCAGCCTTAACTTCTGTAAAAATCATGTTATGTTGAATAAAAATGCAATTTTTAATAAATACAGAATCTAAGACTGAAAAAGTTACAGATGGACAATTGTTTTTTATCTTGTGGTTTTCCTGTTTATTCATGTTAAACAGTATGTAGAATTAAATCCATAAAAATGGAAGCTGTTTGAATCAGACCATCCTGATTCTAAGGTAACACAGAAGATCAGCTTTCTTTAAAATGGACAGAGAACTGGTATATGTGTGCTTTTGGTTTTTCTCTGGTGGGGAATTAATATGAAATATCAAGTTTTCAAAGGTTTCCATTTGTGGTCTTTAAAAAACATAGCTGTAATTTTGTGAACCTTATGCCAATAGCAGTGGGATTTGCCCCCACCTCTGATGCTGAGCTGTCCTGGTCAACTGCCTTGGCTTTTATAAGATGTGACAGGAAGCTATGTGGGGCAGTTTCAGAATCTAGACCTCACCAGCTTTCAGAGCTTTTTCACAACCTCCTTCCCCACTGCCCCCAGCTCTTGAGGAACTCTGGACCCCCAGAAAAAGAAGAAGACCCAGTACCGAATTTTAGGGTCTCTCAGCTGCTAAACTACTCATGCAGTGACCTCCCCCCACCCAGGGCAGCTGCATGAGGAAGCCCAATAGGCATCAGAGCAACCAGTTGGACACAGCATTGTGAGAAGTATAGGTAAGGGTTGTTTTCAGCCACTAGGCTTCACGTTAAGGGATTCAGTGCAGCTACACAGTACAAAAATCTAATCCTCCACCAAAAGCTGGTACAAAAAATGAGTCCTCTTTCAAAAGCTCCACTTTAACATAGCCTTCTTTAGCAAACTTCTTTAGCCACTTTAGTGCTGCCCAAAAATCATCTTATATTATGTTGGCCTGGGTTTTCCTCAGAAACCAATCATAAATAAGGATTGGAGCTCAAGAAATTAATTTGGAGTTGAAATAGGGAAGTGAAGAAAGTTGCAAATCCATCTTACAAAGAGCAACCACAGCTCAGTCTTCCTGGAAAACTTGGAGACTTGTGGAACCTGTCTTATAGTCATTGTTTTCATGTGCCCTCATGTGGCCCAACAGGGAGCTGGACAGTGGAAGATGATTTGGGAGAATACAATCATCTTTATGAGAAGAGATGTTTTTTCTTTTTTGTTCTTGATTGTATCAGAATCAGCGTTTCGTATAAAACTATCAGAAAATGATGCCATGGGTTTTAAGGTCTGGAACACAGAGTTGACACTGACTGGCCTGGGCTTTATATCTGAGTATGCATATGGGAAAGAATGTATGCAAGTTGGACACTGTGGCATGTCTGATGAGGACCAATGGCTAGTGTGTTTAAATAAAATTACATGATGAAGGTTTAATGAGGTGTCAAAAAAGAAAGAAATATACTTTGCATTCTAAAGCATAAATATACTTTGCATTCTAAAGCATTTATGCCTTTGATGTAAATTATATTATAAAATATAAAATTATAAATAAATATATAAAATTATATTATAAAATTATAAAATATTATAAAATTATAAAATATTTTTGAATTCGCCATTTCAATATTCAAAGTGATGTCAGGACAAAGTGATAAGGAGCAAATTTTCTTCCAGAATGTATTGCCGAAAGTTCCAGCTAAAACACATGCCCCCAATCTTGCAAAATCAAGATTTTTTTAATGCAGCATTTTTCACCACTCTAATTCCAGTTACAACTTATCTTCAGATTCCTTCTTTCCTAATACTTTCTCAATAGAGTCCTCCAGATTTTGCCCCAGGATGCAAATGAAATAAACATATCCCTACAATTCAAGATCACATAATCTAGTTTGAACGTATTAACACCACATTGGAATGTTTCCATGTCATATAAACTAGCAAAATGCTAACAAAACCACTCAGCTAAAAACTACCTAAAATTTCTAATTTCCAATTATATCTGCAATGCCAAAAGCATTGCCCATACCAAAAAATTAATAAATGTTTGCTAAATAAATAAATGTATGAATAGCGCATATTGGTACTATATGAAATAAAGGCAATCACATGAATGTTGATCAGCAAGTCTATCGTAGTCACAATTTTATGTAACATTATTTAATGGGGGAAAATAGCATATATGTGTGACAAAAGTGGTGGGCATGTGGGAAAGTTTGATAGAGGTCAATGCATGGAGAGATCTCTAGATCTTATAAAGCATGGAGAGATCTCTAGATCTTATAAAGCATGGAGAGATCTCTAGATCTTATAAAGAAAAGGAGAGCTACAGTTGGGGTAGATAGTGATAATAGCAAAATAATATGCCTGGGAAAAGAATGTTTACAGAAACAATAGAGTTAAGGGAGAATTTTGAATATATTTTTAGAGATAGTAAAACATTTTTGAGAAAACAAGGTCATAGAGGCCTTAAAAATATTTATAAAAGATGACAGAAAGAACGTTCACTTAGAAAAATGCACACCTGACTCTCGAGAGTTTTTTCCCTATTAGTAATATAAAATGTGAAGTGACTTGAACAGATAGTGTTGCCATTGATAGGATTTGGGAAGGGGTGATCAGTGGGTCCCACCAGTCATTCAGTGCAACATGACTTGTACTTACATTTCTGTTCTTACAATCACTCTTTCTCACATGTTAGGCCCTTATTTTCTTTTAATTGAAGAATAGGCCTGAATAACATGCTCATTAGTACTGATGAATAATGATTTAATTGCTTTCTTATTTGCATCTAATCACATAAAGGTCTTTAGCACATCCAATATTTAAGATTGTCATTTTTGAGGGAATTAAAGTTTGTTTTTCTGGAGAATTCAATCATATTTATTATTTTTAAAGATTTTATGGTTAAAGTAAAAAGAAATATTTCCTGATAATAAAGAGTACTAATAGTATATGTATGTATACGTATATACATAATATATACATAATATATATATATATATATATATATATATATATATATATATATATATATATATAGAGAGAGAGAGAGAGAGAGAGAGAGAGAGAGAGATGGTGGTTTTACTTCCTTCAGGTACATTTCTGAAAGACAGATTGCTGTGTCATGGTAGTTCTATATTTTTTCATTAATTTTTATGTATTTTAAACATTTATTTCCCTCAAGCCTTTATTAGGTGGCTCTTGTTATCAATTAAACTTTTTAGAAATTAAAAAAGTTTAACTAGACTATTTCATGAATTAGTAATTGTTTTATTACAAAAACTGCAATTAAGCCAAACAACAAAAATATAAATGTATGCATAATTTATACAAATAAAGCTACATGGCCTGCACAGTGGCAACCACCTGTAATCCCAGTGGCTAGGGAGGCTGAGGCAGGAGGATCCTGGGTTCAAAGCCAGCCCCAGCAATGGTGAGACACTAAGCAATTTAGTGAGACCCTGTGTCTAAAAGAATACAAAATAGGGCTGAGGATGTGGCTCAGTGGTTGAGTGCCTCTGAGTTCAATCCCCAGTAACCTCCCACCTCCAGTAAAGAAAGCAAGAAAGCAAGCTATGTGTGTATATGGTAATGTAACAGTTCTGCAGCAGGCCTAAGTCAGTTAATTCTATCAGGAGATCCCTGGTTTTATGCTCTGGGCTCCCTCAGCAGCTTAATTTCCAGTGTGGCTATTCTCCTAGTAGCCGCAGTGCATAAACCATTTGGAAAAGAGAGCATCTGTTCTGCTGCTATTTCAGGCAACAGAGAAAACACTTTTTCCCCCATTGTGTGTCACTCACCTAATGAAGACAGTGTGGATACATTCTTTCCATCAATTAAGATGGTAGTGCTCTGGAAAATTAAAGGGGAATGAAATAGGACCAATTGAGCACTTAGGGTTCACCTGGAGTTAACAATGGAATCCATCTCACCCAAAACCTGTGGCTGAGAATGAGAGAGGGAGGGATTCAGAAGGAAAGGAGCAGTTAATATTAACAAGATAAAGACAAATGGTTGGTGCAAGAGGAACAAATGTCCACAGCAAAACTACATAAAGACAATGGGCAATGGTGCATGGCTATAATCCCAACAATTTGGGAGGCAGGAGGATCTTAAGTTCAAAGCCAGCCTCAGCAAAAAAATTAAAAATAAAATAAAATTAAAATTAAAATAAAAACCCAACAACAATAATGACAAAAGTACACAAAGAACCTGAAGGGTGTTACTTTAAAGGTAAAATTCCTTAACAAGCTTTCTCAACAGTGGCAAGACCAGCCTTTTACAAAAGTTCTAATCCAAGTGTATTTTCTGTTGTGTACATAGGAAATGCTGTTATTTTAATAACATTGGGCTGCCTAAGAGGCCCCAACAGGAACTTTTACAAATAGATTCTTTTATTGACTAAGTGGAAATTTAGTAATGAAATTCAAGTACTCAAAGGTTCTTATTAGAAAGGCTGGTGGCCAACTGTTCTCAATCTCTCCAGAGGATGCAACCAGGGGACATGTGTTTTGTTTGGAGCATGAAGAGTTTATATATAACATAAGGAATCTAAGCAATTTTTTTCTGTGAATGGGATTATTAAATCATGGGTGTGTTGTTAAGGGAAGCTCTGAAATTTATATCAAGACCTAAATAATTTTATTTTTTAAACTAAAGTTATTCAGGGAAATTCCATTTAAAGGATGACTGGATAACTTTTTACTAAATATTTAATAAACATTGATCTTTTTTAAGGTTGATATTTTAAGATGGAAGACAACAACCATGAATAGACTAAAATAAGACAAATGTTTTACTAAATAGAATTAAATCCCCAATTCCTTGCTTGGAATACTGAAACAGAAAAAAATGTAAACGATTACAAGTTATTAATACAACAAATGTGTGTAAAAGTCAGCTTAAAATTGTATATTAAAATAGTCACCTCTTAAAATGTATTCAGCATATAAGCACTTTGGATATAGGATTTTTAGAACACGGGACTAAAGCCTAAAATGATCCAGGTTCTTCCAGGTTCTCAGAAGGTGTAGATTTATTTACTATAGTTAAAGCCTAATTAGTTCTCAGGGGATGGTGTATCTTTTAAACGTCTTTATTGCCACCATATTGGTTTTCTGAATAATCAGAAACTTCTGTTGTGATTGTGTACTGGTGTTTGAACAGAAACTCACTGTAAGTAGAAACAAATGACAGCAATTGCTAGTTGTCACTTGAGCAGAGTGCATGCACCAGAGGGGGAAGAAAGAACTTGGTGGAATATTCCTAAGATGGATCATCTGACCCAGTCTTGAGGACACCAACAGGTGCCTCTGTCCCTCCTCTGCGCTCGGTGCCCTCGGGCATTTCTTCAGCTCTCGTGGGCATTCTCACTGCAGAGTCTGTGAAGGAGGGCAGAGCCCTTCCAGCTGTGCGACTCAACTTCCTTGGCCACACGCACACTGTGAACACAAGCCCTGTCCCCTCCTGTCGGAGCTGTGCTCCTCCTGCACGATTCCCTGTTCCAGCTGACCAATTTTTCCCACCATTTGCAGGTTGATGTTTGAGATGCCACAGGAAATGGGCTTAATTGCCATTGCAGTCCGGCAAACCCAGGGCAAAGGTCAGTCATCTTTTGTTGTTTTTCTTTGCTAAAATCTATGATTCTCTTGGCCAGAGAGCCCACTGATCTTGTGTGCTAATCACTGAGACAACTTGAGTTGGAGTCTTTCCCATTTTCACAGCCCTCTGAAATGGGGCCAGAGGGAAGGAAACCGTGTTGGGAAGCATTAGCCTCAGCAGAATCAAAATACTCTCTCAAACGGCCGTGTGGGTTGGTCACTCGACATTTGCTTCTGATGGCCTTAACAACCACAGGCCTACATTTTGTAAATTCTTCTCTCTGATGTGTTCTGGTCTTTGCATTTGTAAATCATAACTGTGTTAGATTTATTTTCCTGAAGGTCCTCCCGAGGGTCCTTCTGTGTCTCTAAGTATCATGTGGAAGGGCTTCTCGCTTGTGGATTCCCACCCTAGCCAGCACTGGAATTTTCATGAGGTGGACACTAGATCAATGATCTTTTGCAAAGTGACCACAGAAGCAGGGTGCTGCTCGGGCCTCTTCCACCTGCTGATCGTGGAACAAGAGCCTGGATCCTCCAGAGCCCATGTGCAGTCTGCCCCAGGTTCCTTGCACAGTGTCTGCAAGAGACACCAGCAAGTTGGCCCTGCCCCTCCTGATCCCCAGCCAGGCTCTCAGAGGCTCCTGTAGCTTTTTCAGAAGAAGCAGAGAAATAAAAATCTGTTATTTTACACTTATTCCTCTTGAACATAGCTCAATAAGAAAAAAAATGATTCAAACTATGGGACTCAGTATGGTGGATTTTTAAAGACATTCTAAAAGAACTTTGATTAATCATACTTCTCATTTTGATCATTTTACTTTCCTAAATTAAATTTTAAGAAAAGTAACAGACCCTTGCCCAGTGAGCACCTCCTCCAACAGCTCCATTCACCCATCAATGGACTGATCCTTGGGCTGATCCACTGATGAGGTCAGGGTCCCCGGGATCCACTCACTGCCTAAAGCCCTGCCTCTGAACCTTGCTGTGGTGGGAACCAGGCTTTCACCAAGAGACTTTGGGGGTCATTCCAGATCCAAGCCCTAACCCCCTCCTCTCCCAGGCCAGACTCATCAGATAAAATAAGAACACATCACCAGCAGCTGGGGTGGTGGGGTTGGGACTTCATGATGTGACACTTTGGCAACTTCAAAACCTCCTTAAGAATCCTTTCAATAGATTTTTTTAAAAATCTTCATTTTTATGTCTTTTAATTTCATGTATTTTAATTCAAGATCTTAATAATCAACAAGTCAGAGTGGCTATCTAAAAGCCTTCCAGTTAGAGCCAAAGACCATGTAGGCAAGAACGCACCAAGTTCAAACAGGAACCTCTATACCACCTGGAGCCTGATGAGTAGAAGCATTTATGCCAGTTAAAGTCAGTAACAGGCTGGGGCATAGCTCTGCAAGGTATAGCTTGTTGGCCTGCACGAGACTCTGGGATCCAGGATGGCAAAAACATATTAAGTCAGTAAAATCGTGCTGGAATCACAATCATCGTAACTGCAGTGGTACAGACTAACATCCTTAGCCTTCAAGTTCTCTGTTCAAAAACCCTTTCTCCAGGATCCCTCAAGGTATTCATCGTCTGTAGAGCTAGAAGAAATCTAGCTCTACATGGCCTCAGAAGCAGCCATGAGCCAGTCACTGGAGACTTCTGCCCTGGTGGGAATGATATGTTCAGTTCCCGAGGCTTCCCTTCTGCAGACATCCTTGAGTGTGAGGCGGAATACCAAGTACCCAGTGCAGAACACGGCCAGCTCTCCGTCCCCCCAGGGCCCTTCATACCTTGTATCCACTGCACGTCAGGCCCGTGTTTCTTTTTGTCAGGACGCACTTCATTCAGAGGAAGAAGGACCTCTCTATCTCTATCTCGTACTCTGAAAGCAGGAGCGAGGTTCCATGGGCCATGGTCCCACCTGCTTCCCATCTCCCCCCACACAGCACCATGAAATTCCCAGGGCCACAGTCAGAGGCCTGCTCCTCTGTGCCCGACTCTGACTCTGAGAACTTGCTAAGGTCTGGGTGAGGAGGGGAGAGACTGGCCCTGTCCTGGTGTGGCTTCCACAGGCCCCAAAAGAGAGCAGCTCAAATCTCAGCCACAGCCTGGAGGCCAGCCTGGAGTCAAGGGCTGGGCCTGGCAGAGCTCCACCAGCCACCATCACCTCCTAGAGGCCACAGAGTGGCTTGGCATCGGGAGAACTTCCTGGCAGTCTTGGGGTGGGTGCCTGAGATACCGTGAAGGCCCAGAAGAGTCTGACTCCCCTCAGGTAGCAGATGCTAAGTGTCAGTCACAGCGTAGGCTCTTTCCCTGGCAGAGGGGGCCGGCCACTCATACCTCCTGCACTGTGGGGGCTGGGTGCCGAGAACCACCATGGCCAGAGCAAAGCTTTGGCCCTCATTTCTGGCCCTGGAAGGAGCAACTCTTGTCTCCACCTCCCCAGGGAACCCCTCACAGTTTAGCTAAGCCAGACCTTCCTTTCCTTTCTTTGAAAGGCCCTGTGCATAAAGAGTTCTCACTCTTGTAAACATACAGGAGTCCTCCTTGGCTTTAAAGGACACCAGCCCTCAGAGACAGCAATAGAGAAAGGCCACACCTCTGAGTGAGGGGCTGTCACTCCACTCTAAATAGACATTTGTTGGAGGTTAATAAGTTTATTTATTTATTTATTTTGTAAATAAATACAAGGCCCTCACACATGCTAGGCAAGTCTCTAGCACTGTGCTACATTCCCAACCCTTTTCCATTTTGAAACAGGGTTTCACTAAGTTGCTGAGGCTGCCTTAAACTTGTGATCCTTCTGCCTCAGCCTCCTGAGAGGCTGAGATTACAGGCATGCACCATTCTGCCTGGTGATAAATTTATCATTAAAAAAGGATTGGGCTGGGCATGGAGGCACATACCTGTACTCCCAGTGGTTTTGGAGGCTGAGGCAGGAGAATTGTGAGTTCAAAGCCAGCCTCAGCAACTGTGATACATTAAGCAACTCAGTGAGACCCTGTCTCTAAATAAAATACAAAATAGGGCTGAGATGTGGCTCAGTGGTTGAGTGCCCCTGAGTTCAATCTCCAGTACCGAAAAAAAAAAAGGCTGAAGTGGAGCAAGGTCCTCCTCCACTGTCCCTGAGGGCACTGCCTCATGGAAGTTTGGGAATCAACTCAGAGGCCTCCTTGGTTCCCCCAGCTGGACAGGCTATGTGCTTTACCCACAGTCCTCCTGTCTGAACCAGACAGATGTCACTGAGGTGTGGAAGCTCACGTCTCAAAAGTACCACCTGGTCTTACTCATCTGGGGGGAGGGCGCACTTCTCACACATTTCACCATGAAACAATGGGGTTCCATCCAGGCAGAAAATCTGTGAGAGAGAAGAGCACCGTGTGCTCGGGAGCCTTCCCTGCACCCCTGGGCTGGCGCTGCAGGGAGTCAGCACGGGACCCTAGGCCCCCAGCTTGTTGCCTCTCCTCTAGGACTGCTCTCCACCTCAGCCTCAAACCCCACAGAAACAGGAGTAGACGGGCCTCACTGTCCCCCCAGCTGCACTTACTTTCATTCCTTCACCACTTTTCCAGAGGCTACAACACAGGAAGGGGAACATGAAACCCAGGGCAGTAGCAAAAGGCCACTGCCAAGCAGGGGGCACCCTGTGCGGTGTTTTAAGCAACAACATGGTGTTCTGAGGAATTCTCTAGGACTCCTGCTGTCTGTGTCCAGCTTTGAAAACACACCAGAGTGGAAAGATTAGTCATTGTTGTTGGGAATGACTCTCGGCATCATTTTTTCATGTTGATTTAGACGCCATCCCATCCCAACGACTATCACAGGCTGTAGTTATAGTCAGGCCCCATCTTGTCTGAGAAGCTGGCACACCAGACTCTCTCCTTGGAAAGGAACAGCGAGATCAACTGCTACTGGACAACTGAGCATGCACTTCTGTGGTCCCTCCTCCGAGCCTGAGGGTAATCTTCCCCAGGAGGGAGCAATAAGAATGAAAGCCATATTTCTCCTCCATGGCTAAATGTCCTCACCACTTTGAAGTCTTTTATTTGCATTTTGTTCCACTGGGGAATTGGGGCCCCATTGGGTACTATAGTCTAAGACATAAGTGAGACCCATTAGTCTGCTGGCCTCTCTGAGCTGTCCACGAAGTTAAAAGGCCGGGGTCCCAGAAAACTTCTGTATCTTCCCAGCATTTGTTCTAATTTTGTGATGCCCAGGGCATCTTAACTGATTTGTGCTATGGCAAAAAAAAAAAACCCATACCCCTGCTCAGAGTAACACTTTTAAATGCATAAAATAAAATGCATATAGTTACAAAACAAACCAACTATGTAGGAAAGTAGTTATCCCAGTATTTAAACACATAGTGGCACACCCTGAACATGGATGTAAGTGTGCTATTTTATCACTACATTAAAAAACAAGGTTCAGTGGTGGGTCTCATGACTTCCAGAATTTTGCAGTAGCCACGAGCATAAATGATATGTTGAAATGTCCACCATGGCTACAAGGTAACATGAAAATAGCAAAGCCACTGTCCTCCTCCTCTCAGGATGGTTTACAGTCTGTGGTCATAGCAAAGGAACTGCTGTCACCCAGGGGAATTTCAGGTGTAGTTTCCCCCAGGCAGTTTCACAGCCCCCTGGGCTGTATCCTCAGAAGCTGCAGCCCAGGTCTAAACCTGTGAGGCTGCAACCTGCAATTCTAAATCACGAGCACCTTTGTCCCCGGCAGCTCTGAATAGTCTTTGGCAGTAATGGAGGCTGGTTTAAATAATCTGGTTTAAAAGACAGAGGCCAAAATGCACCTCCCACTTGATGGGGCCAAGTGTTGCCCTGGTAACCCCTAGACCTTGGCAGGTGTTGGAAGCCAAGCCCTGGGTCATAGTTAAGAACGTGGCCTTGTTTACTTTCACCTGGAGGAACTACCTTGGAGCAGGTGATGGTGAAGAGGCGGGTGAGCGGCGAGGACAGCCGTCATCTCGTCGTGGTCAGATGGATGGATGTACTCATAAATACTGTTGCCTGTGAGCTCTACCTGCAGGGGTGGGAACAGAAATGTCACCATCTCTCCAGGGTTGGCACCAGGGGAAAGTGCAGGGTGTGCCACATGCTCACACCCCGCTGGGGTCAGGACTGGAGTCTGCCCACAACCCACACCTGTGTCAAACATGGAACCTTTGCCTCCCCACAGCCCAGCTCTGAACTGCCTTCCATGCCTGAGAAGCCAGAGGGCCAGGCCTGAGCTCAGAGCCCAGGAGGCCCGAGCACAAAGGAACGCCCTGGAGGGGCCTGGGCAGCATCCTTCAGAGACAGCTCAAAATGGACTCCAACTCTCTGGGCTGTGTCCTGCACCCCCACTCACATGCTGCCTGCCTGAGATAGCCACTGCAGCCCTACTGTGCTCCCTCCCAGAGTCGCGTCCACTCCACCTCTCAGAGCTGACCAAGGGACCACGGGAGGCTCTACTCTGACAAAGCCCCTTTCTTCAGCAGCTCTGAACCGTGTGCCTCAGGCACTGCCAGGCCTCTCTCACATTGCCAGAAATGTATCTCTGGCTTTCCTGGTCCAAGATGACTGTGCAAATTCTACAGCTCTGGCCCAAGGGTGCGGCTGTGTCTCTGTGTGACCTGCAGGAGGGATTGGGGCCACTCCAGCCAGCCACATGATGTGGTGGTTATTTCCTGGGGTTGCTACCTCAACACCAGGGTAACGCCTCCTTCCAGACATGCCCCACAGGGGGCCCCATGGCAGCCCTCCAGCCGTGTCTGTGTCGGCCTGGACCTGGCTCTGCAGGAATGGGTGGTTCCAGAAAAACTCCACTACTGGGATATTTGCACAGAGGGCCCTGGGGGTCCTGTTCCTGACTGTGAGCATCTTTAGAATGTTCACCCAAGTACGGATGCCACTCAAGGATACGCTATTGAGTCCTGGAGACCTGCACCCCTTCACAAATGGGCAAAGGCACAGAAAGTTTCAGAAAGAGCCACCAGGGCAGTCTTCTGAGTACTGGGACACAGTCCTGTTTTTAAGACTCCTATTAGTAGAGTTGGGAGTGACAGATAAGGGCAGTTGTCAGTGTATTCCAGTATTGTTTGGAGGAGCATAAAGAAGAATGACGGTAATTTCAACGCAGCCAGTGGGAACCCCAAAGCCCAGCTGAAATAGTGCCCTTGGGAGGCAAAGGACCTTGAGTGGGTCAGAAGAGTCTTCACAGCCCTGCCCAAGGGAGGTGTGACCCTAGGGAGCACAAGGAGGCTGTGGCTGTCCTGTGTCTGGCCAGGGCACATTTGGAGACTACCTGCTGTCAGTCAGAGGGTCATCTACGAAGGGGTAGCCCTGCAGGTGCCATGTGCCAGGTCCCACAGCTGCATAAGGCCAGACAAGTGGCTCAGTGAGAAGTTCTCCTGGAGCCTCCAGGGCCCTCAGCTCTTCACTTGGAACCAAAGGGCCCTGGAGAGGTGAAGTAATGTATCCCGCTCCTCCCAGCCAGTTCTCCTAATCTGTCAAGATGTGGCAAACTGCCTTCTTTATTCAGAAGAGATTGTTTCTGGTCTGCTAAGTAATTTCATCCCCTCAGAAGGCTTGCATGGCTCCACTCTCGGCATCGTTCCTGGAGCATCTCCTTCAAATATGAGGCAAGCAGAGCACAGAGAGAATCCTGTTACAGACATCCCCCTGTCACCTCCTCACAGCCACCTCCCGAATCTGGGCCTCTGTAATCGACCTCAATGGAGATTGGCCCATGTGAAAAACGTTTATGTCATTTTGTTGGGAAAAGAGAGAGAGAGAGAGAGAGAGAGAGAGAGAGAGAGAGAGAGAGAGAGAGAGAGAGATATGAACCTTCTTCTTTCAAGTCATTCCTGTTACCCCTTAAAAAGTTTTAAATAAACCAGCAACATTTAAGCCAGCCACATGAGACAGAGCTATGGGGCACATTATAGAGTGTTATCAAAATGGGGAGTTTCGAGCTAAACACTAAAGGAGCTGGATTTTTAAAATCATTATTTCAATGGCTTATTATATATGTGTTTATTTATATATTTATTCTGGGGGCTGCAGGCTGAACCCAGAACTTCAAGCATGCTAGACAAGCACTGTGCCATTGAGGTCCAGCTTATTTTAAAATAATTATAATAATAATAATGTTTTAGTATTGGCCTGTAATGGATACTCTTATCCATGTTTTAAGGGAAAAAAATGATCATTGTGGTTTTCCTGAAATTCTTTTTGAGAGAAAAATAGTATTTTGCGGGGCTGGGTTGTAGCTCAGTGGCAGAGCACATGCCTAGCAAGTGTGAGGCCTTGGGATCAATCCTCAGCACCACATAGAAGTAAATATATAAAGATATTCTATCCATTTACAACAAAAATTTAAAAAATTTAAAAAAAAAACAGTACTTTACTAACGTCTCTGTTGAGAAACACCTTTAGGGACTTGCAGGAAAACTTGTATCTCTACTAATTAGGGGTTTTAATCCCCAAATATTTTCATCTATTTCCAAAGTTCCTGTTCTCATCAGAGATTGGAGAACCAGGAGGGGCAAGAGGCAGGGAAGGAGGGCTTGATTTTCTGAGTTCTTGGGTCCATTATAAAACGGACAGGAAAACACTAAGACTGTCTAGGAAGTAAAATAGCCGTCAAATAAAGGAAATGTTTTTACAGAACAAATTCTGGAATGATAAAACAGTGCTGACCTTAACTCAAAATTATGGTTGACATATGTTTCCTGTATTTATTTATCTATTCATGCTTTTCAATGCCAGAAGAAATGTGACTACCTTGCAGGAAAAATATTGTGTGTGTGTGTGTGTGTGTGTGTGTGTGTGTCCGTCTGTCTGTCTGTCTGTCTAGAGAAGGAGAGAAAGTTGTTGCCATAAAACTCCCTGGACTCATACATCAGACTTATTAAAACAGAACTTCGATGTGATCCCTTATTATTTGTAGAACCCTGCTAACTACAAAATGAATGACTTTTCTACTAAGAGCTTTTTTATGTTTTGCTGAATAGCTTTTCCTCCTGCCAAGAAAACTGCCTATGATAAATACAACACTAAAAGGGTATATTCTGTGGGGAAGGGCAGAGTCACTCGGCACTGGGGAAATGCACATTACTCTGTTTTGGATGTTTTGCTGAGTATGGTAAATTGAGCATTTAAAAATAAGATGGTTAAGATGGTTTGGGTTTCAGGGTTCAAGTTATGTCAACAAACATAAAACATCGTCCTTTCTCTTTATTTCAAAAGTGAAAAAATTTGGTCTTGTGCCTCTAACTTACACGGTTGCTGTTTGTATTATTGTGTTTCTGGTATCAATCTCAAATATTACATTTTTCTTTATGTGTCTCATAAACAGCTATTTTATATGAAAATGTATACCAGTAACCTCAATGTTATATAACATGGAACTTTGGTAAGGAAATCTGAACCACAAGGATATTTAAAACTATATATAGCAGCTATACAGGGATTGTTTTTGCTTAAATATAAGTAAAATAATTACAATAATAAGAACAAAAAAGGAATCAAATCCATTGGTAAATGTTCAGTGAATGTTATGGATAAGAGTGCTTCCCGGCACTACTTTTTCCAACATATTAAAATATGTCTGTATGTTTTTGTGCTGCAAACCTGACAGAATCCCCAGGTTGGATGCAACTGTTTTCTAATGCTCAGCCTCTGGACTAGGTGGACAAACTAACTGTATTTTCTGCTTATCTCTGCCATTTTTAATACCACAGTTTAACAACAATGACCTCTTGTTTACTAGCTTAAGATTTAAAAAAAAAATACACTGTCATAAGACGTAGATTTTTAAAAATTCCAATACTGGAATTAAAAAAAGTTTAATGAATCCTTTTTAAGCCTGGTGCAGTGGCACATGCCTACAATCCCAGCTACTTGGGAGAATGAGGTAAGTTCAAGGGCAGACTGAGCAACTAAGCAAGACTTGCCTCAAAATAAAATAAACATGGTTTGGGGGTATAGCTTAGTGGTAGAGCACTTGCCTAGTATGGAAGAGACTCTGGTTCCATCTCCAGCATTTAAAAGGAAAAAAAAGGCTTTGGGTTTGAAGAATATAAAGAATCATTTTTACATCCTCAAATGTATAATTCAGGTATTTAGATAGTACAGATCAAAAGCAGGACAAAACAGAACAATTCCCTTCTGCTGTGAATTTTCACACGATTATGGCAGAACTGATGGGGGAAGGTATGTTCCTGTGACCCTCTACCGAGGAGTGTAACCTTGACTTAACATGAACCTCACTTAATGAGACAATGTCACTGAGAGTAATTGAAAGTTCTAGGAATACAGATGAGCACCATGTAAATATAAGCTATTACTACAATTGCTATTCACCAGAAAACATTTTAAAGCATTACTCTGTCTACTGGGTAAAATTTTACTAATATTTTTGTGTGTATGCTGGGGATTGAACCCAGAGCCTGGCGCAGAATAGGCAAGAACTCTACTACTGAGTACTATCCCCAGTCCGTAAGCCTATTTTATTAAGGTTTTTGGTTTGTTATATTTGTCCAATTCTTTGCTAATAATGAAAATAATCTAAAGGGTGCAAAACATTTTTTTAAAGAGTAGTTGGGTATTTGACATCCTATTCAATACTTTATTTTACTGTTTAAGTAAAGAAGACAGAAAAAAATACACATTGCAATTCTACCTAAATTTCCTTCTATGGAGTTAATCATGAACAGAAGGCAGATCTAAGAGAAAAGTTTGTTGTTGCTTATTTAAACAGTTCACTGTGGAACACTCCCCAGCCACTGACCAGGGGCTCACACTGTCATTAAAGTGTTTTTGTAGCTGCAGACGGAGGCTAACACAACTCCATGGAGAAATCAGAAAAAAATCATTTGCCCTACATGATCAACTTGACTTATCTTTTTTACAATTGTCCTTTCATAGGCAACAAAGAAACTAAAGGAATCTCTACAACTTGCTTAGAAAATGGTCATACCTGGACTTTTTTCCCTTTTAAAACAACGATACAAAGTTGTATTTTTGCATATGATGAAAAAGAAACATCATGCTTTTATGTTGCCTCCATTTCCTCATGTGGAGTTAATCTTGACAGAAGGCTTAGTCATTACCTTTCCAATGTGTTGGTCATTCTTAATTATTGTGTTCATAATCAACAGAATCTTTTTCCCACATAAAAAGAGTCTGTGTGGGGTGCAAGGTAGGCTGGTAGGCTGAGCTGCCTGAGTGACAGATTGCTTAAGTTGTGCTCAGTACCTAAAGATGTGCTCACATATTCCAAGTGACCGAGCAACCCTAAGAGATGCCCACCAAAGTACTCTAGTTGCAAACTGTATTTAATGAAAGTGAGGCTTTCTGGCTTTTGTATAGCTCCCTATACTTCACAAATCACACAAAATAGTTATTCTGATCTGTTTCCCAGCATGATCTGAAAGAGAGACAGAGCAGACATTACCATATTATTTAAAATATAACCCCAGGACATAAAATTCCTGGATAGTTGAATTTATTTCCCATTTTGTTTTGACTGCTAGGGATCTCAGATATAAATTTAATACTGAAAAATAGTGGTCAAATTGATTTCTGTGATCATATGCAGAAATAAAACTTTGTATCCTTGTTTTAAAAGGGAGGAAGGGCCAGTACTACCATTTTCTAAGAAAGTTGTAGATTCCTTTAGCTTCTTTGTTCCCTGAAGAGAAGACAATTGCAAAAAAAATAAGTCAAGTTGATCATGCAGGGCAACTGGTTTTCTTCTGATTCCTCGATGAGGTTGTGTTAGCCTCCATCTGCAGCTACAAAAACACTTTAATGCCAGTGTGAGCCCCTGATCAAAAATGTTTTGACAAATCATCTTAAAAGTATATGAAATGTTTTATCTTATTTGTGACAATATTGTAAGACTATCAAAAGTAAATTATACTTTTAAAAGGTAAATAATCCACAGATTAGGTCAGAAGTAGAAACCAGTCTAGGTGCAAGTAAATAATTCTGATTAATTCTAAAAAATGTAAAGTAATAAATTTCTTTTTTCTTTCCTTTCCATTTATTTGTGGAGGATTGGGGATGAGGAGTGGGCAATACTTATTCAGCTAAGCACATTCTCTACCACTAAGCTGCTACAATCTCCAATCCCATAGAAATAGTAAATCTAATCTTCTCAAAACATTTCTCAGTCTGTACACATATTTATCCCTCAGTTCACATAGATGCAAGAGTCAAGCTTTGGAGGTTTGGCTTGTGTGCTTGCCTAGTATATGTGAGGCACTGGGTTCAATCCTAAGCACCATGTAAAAATAAAACAAAAATATTGTGCCACCTATAACTAAAAAATAAACATTAAAAAAAGAATCAAGCTTTGATAAACTATTTGGGATAGCAGGTCCCATAAGAGAAGAGAGAGTAAGAAACAACCTTCTAAACTATTTTAATATGCAATCTCCTTTAACAGACTTTGCATAGGAAACACATAAGCCCATTTGGATGTGGAGAAGGATGTGCATACATTGGAAGAGATGGCTGTAAAATAATGAAAAGTTTTTTTGTTTTTTTTTTTAATGTACTGGCAGAAAAAGAAAAGGAATACACCAAACTCGGGTTCCCAAATTTGGTAATTTTGTTTTTCAATGAGAAAAACTCAAGAAACATTAATAGGCATGTTCCATTTGGGCTTAACTGTGGGAGAAGGATGGAAAGAACAGGTCACTCACACGCTTTTTAGGAGCCCTTGTTCTGTCTCTGTCATTCATTGAAGTATGTCCTCACTTGTGATGAAAAGTCACGCTGAGAGCTCACAATATAAAGGAACGTTTAGTCCTGGCATGTATAAAAAAATGTGACTTTTATCTCTCTTCCCCACGCTTGTTAAATCAGAGATGTGAAAGGGAAACCCAGTCTGCTTCTCCTTGTCCGGGCCATCCACAGGCCCAGACAGCAGCCGGACCCTCAACCCAACCCTCATCTGGCTGGGGGTCCACAAGCTGAGGTCATCTTTTCCTTCTAAGGGAGGAACCCCCTTTTCAGAAGATGGTTTCACTTTTCCAGAAAAATGGGTAATATTTAAATGTTCTAAAGAAACCAGAACCTCGCAGTGCAAAACAGTAGTAAACTGAATTTTATGAGTTTCTATCACAAGCATATAAAATGCTTTACTGAAACAACCACTGAACTGGAAAAACTCAGGAAAAATGACCTTGAATTCCATGTGAACACTCATAAATCTACCCCTTCCCTTTCTGTCTCCCCAAAACACATGCCGCATAAATCCATGTTCTACAGAAGCTTCCTCTCACCTCACAGCAACGCACAATACCATGTGCAGCCCAGCATGTGTGGCCTGACTGTAGGTCCCCTGGGGAAGCTCTTTTCTGTGCCATCTAACATCACTAGGTGAGCAGGTAGGGCAGGGCATACATAGGACAGACTCAGAACAGGGCTGGCCACAGTGAAGACATAGTTGTCACAAGCCTCAAAGGAAAAAGAAAGGAAAAAGGTAAAAATGCAAAGAAGAAAAAGGAGAAGGAGAAGAAGAAGGAGAAGGAGAAGGAGAAGGAGAAGAAGAAGAAGAAGAAGAAGAAGAAGAAGAAGAAGAAGAAGAAGAAGAAGAAGAAGAAGAAGAAAAAGAAGAAAACTGCATGGGAATCCTATTAAAGAGAAATTTGGGGTTGGGGGTAGAGCTCAGTCATAGAGCTTGTTCAATCCCCAGCACTAGGTGAGGGTGGGGGTATTTTGCAGTTATGAATAATGTTCATAAACTAATGCAGACTCATTTTCAGGCTAGGCAAAGCTGTCACAATCTGCTACAATATAATCGAATATTTTGATTGTACATAAAATTAGGCCATACCTACCTGGGACAAACCTAAATGTACAGAAGCCGTCTCGGATATATACATGATTTTGCCATCAGATGCTCCCACAAAAACAAATCCATCCAAAGTCTGAAACAGAAAACGTATCAGGGTAAGAGATGTTAGTTCTACACCAGCATTAAATCTAGAAATTTTGCTGTCACTGGGCTGGAGGTGAAGTGGGAGGAAGGCATAAAGCTCAGTGGTGAAGTGTTCGCCAGCATCCATGAGCCCAGAACTGGGGAAAAAAAAATCAATGCATATTTGTTAAATTCAAAAAAGAAGTCAGGGCCATGAGGACCACAGGTGACAACATTCAAGGTTTATTTCCCAAGCCAGGCTCTGAAATGTTTTTAAAGCACTTTAAAAAAAACCTTACATCCACATCACAAAAATCATCTGAAACATTTGAGAATTCCTATCATGCTCACTTTAAATGTAGTAGCTTTATTGTTTGGAGTTATTTTAGCACTTAGCACAAATCCAGAGTTCTATGGTACTTAGGGGAACATCCACTACTATATAGACCATTTAAGTCATAATTGGCAGTCATTTATACCACTAGGACATACTCATTATTTGCCACAATATTCTAGTTACCCATAAGTACCATTTGAATAATAAATTCCGACCACTGCTGCTCCCCAGAAAATAAAACAAAATACCTGATTATTTTACCAGACAAAGTCTATAGAATTAACTATTTCAACTTTGTAAAAGATTGAATAACTTTTGCCAAATTCAAGGAGAAAAAGTATCTTCCAAAAAAATTAAAACTACCCAAATGAAATTCTGATTTTTACCTAATCCCTCTAAAAATAAGATAAAACTATAAGAGATAATTAAGACAAATAAAAAGGTAATGATTATTTTTCTGTGTCAAAGACTTAACTTTTGAAAAAGGAAACTGTACTTTATTTACTCATTCATATTTTAGATCCAGAACCAAAGAAAAGCAATAAAGTTTGTGAAAGACCCATACAATCCGCAGTGCAACTCCCATAAAAAAATATTACAAATTAATTTCTGGCCACAAATTCTATTTTTACAGCATGTAATTGAAACCAGATTACCTTTGGGTTTTCTACTCTCCCCCTTGGAGGTGGGCTATAAAGAATGTAGCAGAAATGAAACTTGAAAGATATCCTTACATTCTGCTGTCTCAAATACCGTTTGCTGCAAAAATTCTTTGCTAACTAAATTATCACTACCTTTCCCTGTGCTAGGTTGAGACCAGCAACTTGATTATGTCTTACTTTCAGGTTTCTAACTCAGCTACAACACATTTTCCTAACAGAATCTGGGACAAACTATAAAGCAATTTCTAAAGTTACAGACACTTTGATGTATTTTGCATAGTTGCTAAACTCTAAAACCATTAGAGATACATTTAACAAAACAGATCTCTTGCAACATCTAGGAAAACAAATAAAAGTGAAGAAATTATCATAATTAAATTCTAAACGTTACCAGCAGTAGCTTAAAAAATAATATTCTTAATTGAAAACATGGAGTGTGCTTTCCTAGCTTCAATTACCTAATTCACTTACATGTATAATAACTGCAAAGACAGCCATCCACACACCACTCAGGAATTAATTAAATGTAAGACCTCTGGAAGTGTTGACTTTGCCCACCAGACTTTCTCTGAAGTTCCCCTGCAAGCACTTAGTTTTCCCTGATATTAGTGTCACTTATAATGTGGACAGTATGAAACACGGAAAACATGCAGCGCAAAGCTGGAAGGGCGGGCAGACGGCGAGCCGAGGGCGTGTGGGCCAGGCTCCCAGAGAGTGTTACCTGGCCGGCTGCTATGCCACCGCAGTTCTCTTTAGTTGTGAAAGTTCCGGGTTTCAAATATTCCCCCATTCCCTTCTCCCTCGCACATGTATTTTCAAAAACAACACACGCACACGCACACACACACACACACACACACACACACACACACTCACACTTGCTAAACGCTGCCACATTGTGGCACAATGCTTCCTGAACGGTGCTTCTCTGGCTCCAGAGCCTGGCCCGGTTTCTGGGACAAACCGAAGTAAGGTTGAAACGATTTAACCACGTTCAGGGGCGCCTTTCCGCCTAGGTCTGGGTGAGCTAGAAACCCCTGGGGCGCTGGGATGGAGAGGGATGCAGGCTGGGGCTGGGGCTGAGGCTGTACCGGACAGGCTAAGCATCCACGCTTGGGTTTTGACCCTCCCGGGCGGGAGCCACCCCCGCCCCTGGGACTTCTTCAGCTTGGGGGCGGCCTGTGGATTTGTGCCGCGCACCTAGAAACTCGGGTGACAGGGTTGGAAGGGAGCCCCCGCCAGGGCGACTGGCGGCGGCGGCGCTCCTCCCACGGCGCGGTGGTTCTACCTGCAGCAAGTGCGATCCCAGCTCCTTGGCGACACTATCCAGAGGCCCGGTGCGACTCGGCTGTCCCCATGCATCTCCTAAACCTGGACCAGGAAATGAAACAACCAGTAAACGGCAGCGTTCAGCAAGAGGCGGTGGCGCCACCCAGAGCGCTCAGAGCCTGAGCTCCCTGAGCTCCTCGAGGCTGGAGCGTGCCCCTGCTTCTCCTCTGCCCAGCATGCTGCAGCCTGTGCCCTCGCAGCCGCCCCTTTGCCCTTGGTTTAAAAGAAAAATACCTGAGGAGGAATTCCCTTCGAGGGCTCCAGCAGAGTGCCCCTGCGCTCACTGAGCCAAGCAGGCGGACAGCTCCCGCAGGTCGCCCACATGCTCAAGGCTCTGAAATTGCCGTTTTATTTGAAATGCCACAAAGTAATCTAATCTGCTTTGAAATTGGCCATCCTCGTAGCCCAACGGGGATATCGATTTGACCTGTAAATATTCCCCTAAGGACCTTCTCTTCCTCCCTTCCCAGGTGTCACCCGCAATTCTGCTTTTTCCCCAAGACAGAGAGCCTCAGATGGAAAGGCCCCGCCGTCCAGGGGCAGCTTTTCCCATATTAAAAAAAAAAAAAAAGAAAGAAAGAAAAGAAAAGAAAAAGGAAATTTCCCTCCCCTCCACGTTATCCCATAGTCTTCTCGGCTCTCACTGGCTTCCCGGAAGAGCTGTCCCCCTTCCAAACTCAGGAAGGTTTACCTGGGGGTTTCCGGGAAACACGCTCCATATCCGCCAGCGGCGGGCGCGGGACGGGCCCAGAGCCTGGAGAGCCCAGGGTAGGCTCGAAGGTAAAGGAGAGGGGGCGGTTCTTGCACAATCCGGAGCCCCCCAGTCCCTGTGCTTTTTAACCGCCTCATCCCCAGAACCTCCTACTCTTCCCCACCACCTCCCCGACGGCCACCAGTGGTGCAGAAAATGCGTCAGGGGAATGGGAGCCCTGCGCATCCGAGTCCTCTTTCCCTGCGCGCTCGGGCCAGCCGCTGTGACTGGGAGACTCCAGGCTTGCCTCTGCCAACTCCAGAGGAAGCCAGAAAGCTCCTGAGGAGGCGGCATAAGGAAGGATAGAAGAACCTTTAAATTTCCCCAGAATCCTTCCCTTATGGGGACCCTCCGGTTAGCACCTTGGCCTCTGCACCAGGAGAGAGAGGCAGGTGACCGCCGTCTCCACTTGCGCCCTAGCCTCCTTAACCTCCCTCTTAGAGAATACGCCCTCGGGCTTTCTACCTACTCCGGGAGCTCCCATTTCGGATCCGACCCCTTCAGGGTTTACACGTCCTCCTGGAAACCGTGGGCCGGACCCAGATCGCGCCCTTGAGTGCGGGACTCTAGGTCAGGAGTCGGCTGAATTAGGTGAGAAGTGCTGGGCTGAAAACCTGGTCAGCTGCGGTGGATCCAGTGTGGATCCCCAGGCGGCAAGTTCTCTCCAAACCGGGAGCCTGGCGTGAATTCCCGGAGAGTCGCTGCGCTGGCACCGTGGGTCTCCTCTCTGACTCTGTGGGAGTCCGGGGTGTAGATTTGATTTAAAAATTAGTTGCTTATTTTAATTTCTCTTTGATAGAGGTTCCTTTTGGTGCTGACTCAGTCATATATGAGCTGTTTGATTTTAGAAAAATCACAATTAAAAAATGTTTTTTAGTTGTAGCAGTAACTTTGTTTTTTTTTGTTTTTTTTTGTTTTTTTTATATGTGGTGCTGAGGATAGAACCCAGTGCCTCACACATGCAAGGCAAGCACTCTACCATTGAGCCACAACCCAAGCCCCAACAAATCACAATTTTTAAGAGCTTTTAACTTTACTTTCTTCATCTAAAGTATCATGTTGATAATGCCTACTTACAGGATTATTGTGAAAATAATGTGTAAGTATGAAAATGCAGCTTTTAAAAATCGAACATACCATTTTTAAGTATTGTTGTTGTGATTGTTGTTATTTTGTGTCTGGGTTGGTTAAGTTTCATGATTGTTGATATGATGACATCACCTGGGAATGTAGAATAAGTATGCATATCAGCAGATTTTAAGGTTATAAAAAATAGGTATGTTTATTTGTCTTCTAATGCTCCATTGAAGGAATGTTTCCATTTTCTCATGAAATGGTGGAAATAAATACACCTTTTTCATTAAAGAAAGCAAGTCTAATATTTTGTATCCTTTGAATTAAAAGACTACATTTCATTTTTTTTCAGGGAAAATGGGGGACTACTGGGTTAAATTTTCAGAAAAAATAGCAGACACATGACAGGAATACAGATCATACCAAATAAAATTATAACTTGTTTTTAAAAAGTATCACAAAACAATATGAAAGGAAAAACTGGATATTTGGAGAAAAGTTTAGTCTTAAAACCTCATTTCACATCCTACATGAAAATAAATTTTAAAAATAAGAACATGTAGGCAAATTTGGCTCATTTAAAAAATAAATGATAAAAATGAAATTATGATTATTCAGTAAGAAACACAATATTTCTTCATCAGAAAAGAACACATATCACCAGTAATTGACAAAATAAAAAAAAACAGATGACAATAATTAACCCTCAATACTAATCAGTAATGGTAAATAAAAATGATACGCTGTTTTGGCTCACGTCTCATGACAGTGCAGAGGGGGAAACCAGTTTCAAGAACTCAGGTTATAATTATAAGTCTTTACCCAGGAATCCCACCTGTAGACTCTATCTGAAGAATATATTAGGAGCTTTGAATGTTAAATTTGTGTCATTTGTTTTACCCCTCACCATCAGCACATATTCTTTCTAAAATTCAGAAAAAATAAAAATAAATTTAAAAATCACAGGTCTCTTTGGTATGTCTAATGAAAAACAGAACTGATCATGTTAAAATACTAGATGAGAGGGCTCATATATGTAGGATGGATCTGCAATAATGTTCTGATTAAAAGATAATTAGTGGTAAATAGGTCTGGTAAAAGACAATTAGTGCAAATATTAAAGGGAAAAACATGAAAATTCAGCCATGGGTATCTAATGTAGTTCTGATTTTCTTTGTTTATATATTTCTTCATTTTCTAAATTATGTGTTATTGGTAAACATTTTCTTATTAGCAAAATTGAGAAACAATGGTCAGAAGACTCTTACAATTGGATTGGGCTCCCAATATTCTGAGGTTTACTGATTATTTTTACTTTACTGCTCATCAGGACCCTCTCGCTTCTGGTAATATTTTAAAAATTGTTTTCCAAATAGTAATATCTTGCCCTAGAAGGAACAAGTGATATGATTCAACTGTGATGTTAAGTTTTGGATATTAAATCTTTAAACTACAAGGATTTATACAAAATGGTCTTTGTTGCATTTTTCCACCCTACTTTAGAATGTAGTCCCTAAAATGAAAGGAATAAGAGAGAATGTGATATGTGGATTCCTGACATTCTTTCCTAACAAGAATCATTTTTAAAACTCCTAATATGGAATTCTTCCTTAAAATATTTGCCAACTCTTTTTTTTTATTTGATAACTTGTAGGGGTTTTTTTTAAAGATAAAGCTGGTGCTATCTTTTTATTTTCATTTGTTTATATATGTGATTATGTGATTTGCAAATATATGTTAATTTATAAACATGAAGTTTTTCTTTTTTTCTTCATAAAAAAACTGAATATTCAACAAGAAAAGCTGATAGGTCTAAAACTGATTAATAAACATTTTAATTATTTAAAATTCTTTGAAACTTAAAAGCCTAGATTATCTTATTAGTTATACCACCCTACTGGTAAAATGTACTCTTGCCATCAATTGAAATATAGCCTATTTTAGCCACTCAGTATTTTTTGAGTGAGTAAAAATAGAACAAGTTCCTTTGGGGAATTTAGATATTTTAGCTTAGCAATAGTTACCCTACATGGAAATGAAACACTCATGGTCTGTCTGCAGGAAAAAGTTTAGCTCTGTAAAATAAGGATTGATAGATTCTGCATATGAAGTGAGAGTTTGGGGAATAAGTGTGCTTGTATTAGACTCTAAAACTGACTTTGTAAGCTGATAAGTTAACAATTTAGAATAAGTATAGGGTTTTTTCTTATGTAGACAGAATAGATTGATTGTAGTTCCAGGGAACTATTATTACATTTTAGCTATTTTAATCATGATTGGATCATATGCAGATGATTCTAAGTGATACTTTCATGTAACTAATCTAGTCCTAAATAAACAGGGATAGAAAAAATCTTGTAAGTATTTCCTTTATTTTTGTATTGTAGTTTATCATTCTAATGATGTAGCAATGAAAAACAGAAACAGACTATGAAGAAGAATAAAGAGTTCATGGAGTTTGAATATTTATTTCCTTTTCTTAATATTGATAGTTCTGGATTGTATGTTTTGGTTCCCTCCAGCAGATCTGAATGGGTGAATTGCTAGACAAAAGGAACAAAGTAACAACAGCTCTCCTGTGGTCCCAACATGGGCTATATTTGCCCACATGGAAGAATGAAAGCTGTGTTAGAAATAGATGAGGAAAGAAATCTTGTTGTGTAATATGCAAACTGATCTCATGTTAATATACTGCTTTTGAAAGCATACTAGAATTTCCTCTATTAGAAAAGAATGGGTTATATCTTATGTTTTGACAAAGTTGTTCAGAAAATTGGAAGAAAAAATTATTTAATGTTTTAGGCTTATTATTGATTATATGTATCTATCCATCTTCCACATCTATGAAGTACATATGTATAAAATTGAGTACAAACAGCTACCTTTTAGCAAATATTACCTATTTTGTAGGAGAACTGAGTATTTTAAGCAAGAAGCAAGATTCATATTAACCCATCTGATTCTAAGGGCCATGTTTCTCGCACTGTATTAGGCTGTCTTGCTAGAGTGATTGGCAGAAGAGCTATCACACATGCTGCTAATTAGTCTGTGGATTGGTCCTCTTTTACTATGCAATGTTAACCTTTTTTGTCTGACCTCTATAACATGCATTGCTTTGTTGGCTTTGGTTTGCTTGATAGATCTCAAAAGTTGCCCTCAGTTCTCAGGTCAGCCTGTTCTCAGGAAGCAATGTGATCTTCATCCTAGAGCTACTTTAGATTCCTGGCTTTGCTTCTGTGTCAAGGGGCCCAGCAGGCCTGGGTCCACTGAGCCTACTCAGCATGTTTTGTATTATATTATGGCAAAGCCATGATTGACAGAGGGAACTGAGAGGGAACTGAGCTGGGCTTCTTCCACCTAGCTGTGACACCAGACAAAATATTAAAACTTTCTGGATCTCCAGGTCTTCATCTTTAAAACAGATTACATGAAATCAGTGGTATACGATATAGGTCTTTTGGGGAGGAAGCCATAGGAATTGATGGAGAATAGGAGGTAATCTAGCATTATTCTGGGCCCACTACCATCCATGCTTCAACAACAGAGCAGTTAGGATTTGTGTGCATGGGACCTTGCACTTGTTCTATGTCTCCATCTCTCTTGGCTCTGATTCTAAATGAGTTTGTGTTTGAACAAACGTTTGGGGGAAAAAAGAATTTGGAAAACACTGGACCAAATAGTTCTTAAGGTTCATTCCAGAGGAAGGAGCTGGTAAAAGCAGTTTTAAAGAAAGATTCCCACTATATATTTTTAAAATATTTTTTAGTTGGACACAATGCCTTTAATTAATTAATTAATTAATTAATTTTTATGGGGTGCAGAGGATTGAACCCAGTGTCTCACATGGGCTGGGCAGGTGCTCTACCACTGAGCTACAACCCCAGCCCCCAAAGACCCCCTCTATCTTTAATTTGACTAAAATATAATATTTAATATTGCTGCAAACAGTTTTGAATGAGAAATTTCAAAAATAATCTCAAGTAGCAAAATTATGGCAAGATATCAGGCAGGCTGCATGGTATTTATGTGTTCCAGTAGAAATTAAAATAAAATTTCCTCTTGTTTTTTTTAAAAGCATTCTTTTTCTTCTGGGGTAAGTATAAGATAACATTATTCCCAGTTAGAGGTCACCAGAATATTCTTTTTCAATAGAAAAGTACTACTCCTTGAAGACACCAGAAAGTTTACTTTCCATCTGTTCTTTTTCTCTTGAAAATTTATCATGCTGCTGACAGAACACATCTGCTCTTTTCTGTTGTGACAGTCAATCGAAAAGGTAACTAGATGCTAGAGAAAGGGAAGGAGTTTCGATGCAAAACTTGCTTTATTTGAGTTCCTTCTAGTCCTATTTTGGGGGTCTTATTTTAAATCAGTGTTCAATATGAATTATTAAGCAGTTTGTAGACATTTTGGCACAGTTTCTTTATGGAAGTCCTAGACATAAAAGTGGTAACTTGGAGACCATCATTCTAGAGTGGTTTTACCCAGGAGAACATTCTGTGACATGAAAATACTCTCTGTGTTAAGCAATAGGGTAACCAGTAGCGACTTGTGACTGTTGAGCACTTGAATCTACCCAATGTGACTGCTGAACTACATTTTTTGTGAATTAAATAAGTCATCAGATGTGGGTAGTGGCTCTTCTATTGTAAAGTTTAGCTCTAGAGAATCAATGAAAATTTTGATCAACAATCAGTGAAATTAGTAAAAAGTCCTATGCTTAGGAAATAGAAGACATTCCCCACTTTTAAAATACTATTGACAATTTATGGTTTGAAATAGATTTTTTAAAAAATTTTTAAATTTTTTGATTAAATATTTCTTCAGTGCCGGGAACATAAAACAGTTAACAAATGACTATGCTTTTAGTGGTACCCTCCACCTCCACACCAGGTCTGCTTAACCTCAATTAGGAGGTGTCTCTTACTACCTATGGAAAAGTCTGTCTTTGACTTCCTGTGTTTTCACACTCATCATCTTCTCAGCAAGGTCTATGGATTTTAGTTTCCAGTTTTACTCACCCTGGCCCAAGCCCAGGCTACTCCTGAACACCTACAACAAGGCCCACCCGTTCCTAGAGCCCTTAGACTGTAGCTAACTGGACCATTCTATAGTCTGAATATTTGACCTTTTTCAGGGTCCAATGTTCAGTTTTAGCTCCTAAAATGAGCATCACCAAACTGGAGTATAACTGACATAAAAGATTGGATTCATGTCACATCAGAGTTGAAGGGACCATTACATTAGTCCTCTTTTATCCTTGGGAGATATGCTCCAAGACTCCCAGTGGATGCCTAAAATCATGGGTAGTACTGAACTCAAAATATAATGTGGAGGGCTGGGGATGTGGCTCAAGCGGTAGCGCGCTCGCCTGCCATGCGTGCTGCCCGGGTTCGATCCTCAGCACCACGTACCAACAAAGACATTGTGTCCGCCGAGAACTAAAAAACAAATATTAAAAATTCTCCTCTCTCTCTCTCCTCTCTTTAAAAAAAAAAAAATATATAATGTGGAGGCTGGGGATGTGGCTCAAGCGGTAATGCACTCACCTGGCATGTGCGGGTTGCTGGGTTCAATCCTCAGCACCACATAAAAATAAAATAAAGATGTTGTGTCCACCGAAAACTAAAAAATAAATATTAAAAAATTCTCTCTCTCTCTAAATATATATATATATATATATATGTGTGTGTGTGTGTGTGTGTGTGTGTGTGTGTACATAGTGTTTTTTCCACATATACACACCTGTGATACAGTTAAAATTAAAAGTTAAGAACAGATAAAGATTAATAACAATAATAACAAAATAGAACAATTATAATGATATGCTGTAATAAAATTGTCAGCATCACTATTTTTGTGCTTTGGGGCTGCAGTGAAGTAAAATAAAGGTTACTGAACACAAGCATGGCAATATTTCAACAGTCTATTTGATAATCAAGATGTCAATGGCAGGTAGCATATCAAACATGGGTATACCAGACAAAGGACTGATTGATGTTCAGGGCAGGATGGAATGGGACTGCACAAGATTTCATGTTGTTGCTCAGAATAATGCATAATTTAAAGCACTGTTTTTGGAGAATTCTATTTAATATTTTTGGACCCCAGCTGACTGCAGGTAACTGAAACTGCAGAAAGTGAAACAGCAGATAAGGAGGGGCTACTGTATATAGAAACTATTCAATAAGCATACAGCTATTTATATTCTGGTATGCAACAGGCAAAGTTGCATACCAGAATATAATTAAATGATCCTCATTTAACCTTTTCAGCAATCACATGTCCAATTTATTTGTATATTTTAGAGTTATGCTTAGGCTCAGAGAGGCTAAGTGACTTAATCCAGGTCACCCAGGTAAGAAGTAGAGACCTGTGATTCCTATCTACATTCTAGCTCTTGAGCTTGTGTTTTTAGTTATAATGCATAATAAAATAGAGTTTTAAAAGTCAGTACAGAGGGCAAGTCTAAAAGGAATTGAGTTTAGTAATTATAAAGAACAGTTTTCTAATAATTCAAGGTCTTCACGATCAAACTGCTCACTCTAGGTAGTACCATGTACCCTCATTAGCTACTTGAATGCCTGCGTTTTTTAATGCTCAAATATCAGTAACTTGGTAGGAAGAGTTCTTAAATTCATGGGAGCTCATGAGTGGCACATGCCTGCTAGGGACCTTTCCAATTCAAATTTCTTCTGATTATAATTTGTCTCTTGAGGACATTTATTATCAATTTATTCTATATGATGAGCTTTCATTTTCTATGAAATTTATAAGATGATTCTTTTTTCTATGTAAAACCAGAATGGAATTTGTTTATTACCTAAATTGGCAGAAGGAGGGTATTCTCTCACTGTAGGTGAACCTGTAGAGGAATCCACTTCACTTTTCACTGAGGAATAAAAAATGAGCTGGATCATGGAAACCCTAAGGTGATTGCCAAAAGTATTTTAAACAGATCTATTTAATCTTGTTAGACAATAATGACAAGCAGGAAAGGAAGAAGAAAATGACACTGGATTCCAAGTTGCATGATGTGCCCTTCTATAACTGAGAGTCCTGCTATTATTTTAATATTCATCTTGGTATTACAAAGTGCTCTTGGTGAATTCTGATATGCTTTATATGTGCCTTCATTTTCCATGGATTCACTAACATTTTTATTTCTTAAAGATGCATTTTATGTTTTAAAAGAAAATACACTGAATATACTAAAATCTAAGATTTGATAGTTGTATTTTTGAAAATGTGTTGACTTTCTCTTATTAGAATATAAGCATTATTGGAAATGTTGGTAAGGATAATTTTATGGGAAACAAGGGGATTAGAGAGGTTTTTCTTCTCCCCTGTGAACATTCTAGATTCAGTTTGAGGAAAAAAAAATAAGTCAATATATGTTCTCTTTTCCACCTCTATTTGTTCATCCTATCTTTCTTCTCAGCTGCTCCCCATTGTGTCAACCCTCCTGGTTCTCTTCCTAAATCACACAGTTTGTATCAGAAATTGGAAGAGAGTGCATGTAATCCAAGGGATCCTAACTTGTGCAGATACTTTCATGGAGGTAGTTATGAATTATGATTATGCAGAAAGTTTTTTCTTGAAAAATTTATCACATACGAAGAACTTTAGAGAGAAAATATCACAAAAAGAGATGATGTGGCTCATGGGAGCTGTAAACAGGTTTAGAAGGAACTAAAAGGATTTAGTGTAGGAACAGGGAGGAACCTGTGTTTTCAGCAAAGGAGGGAGATTGAGAAAACTGAAATGAGTTAAGGTGTCTAGCCTGAGAATTTAAAAGGAAGGCTTCACTTGAAGTGTAGGCATTAAAGACGGTTAGGAGATTTCTAGGTAAGGTAATGAATATCAGCAAGGAAAGAGGCAGAGAAGTGACAGGTATGTCTAGGGAATGCTGATCAACTTAGTTTACAACAGAGTTCAAGAAAGGGAGAAATCAAAATAAGAAAAATAAGTTCCAGGCTACATTGCAAAGACTCTCAAGTATCAGATTGAATACTTAAATACTAGCCTGTGCAGGAATGGTGGTTTAGCCTCCTTTCTTTTAGGAGGTTGGTATTTTTCATCAACTGTGCCACATATGTATGTACTGGCCCCTCCTTCAAGGGAAGGCTCTCCATTGTATGTTTTGATTTATAGTGCTAATGCTGAACAAATTCTAGGTTTATTTATTAAATTGGCTGTTGACTATATATAAATCTCTGGAACTATCAAGCCCCCTTTATACTTTATGTGCGGAAAATTGTTTATGGTGTTAATATCATATAATAAATATCATGAGTTTGTTTCATGCATTACATGTATGTTGTGTATATATTTGTGTATATATGTATAGTTTTATGAGTTTGTTTAAAACTATATTTGTTTAAGGCAGATAAAAAAACTTTCTAGATATTTAATTGGAAGAGATACTTATCATGGGGCCAAAAAAGAACTTATTTTTTCAAATACTAAACCAACCATGGAATCTTGGAACTGCAACACTGTCAGCACTCATCTCTTCCTTCCTTCCTTCCCATTTATTTTACAGATGAGACAACACCACTTATCTCAAACTCACAATCAGTTACTGGCAATGCCAAGGCTAAAATTCAGTTTTCTGGTATCTTTCTATCATAGAAACTCTTCTTATCTGAAATAAGTGACCAATAAAAACAAAATATTTAAAGACTAACATACACTTGCAATTAAAAATAGATCACATCAAAATGGATCAGTCAGTCAGTTCTATAATTCAGATATAGTAGTAAAATTTTTGTTACCATTACATTAGCAGGCATGCAAAGTTTCTAACAAATCATTTTCTCTACAAGCAGCACCTCTAAATTGATCTTAACAAAGGTTAACCTGTGGCAGTATTGAGAACAAATAGAAGGACATTCTCTTCACCATGAGAATATTTCCTCTTCCTCTTTCCTGGCTACTTATCTTAGTTTATAATCGAACCTCTAACCACTTGATCACAAGGACCATCCTGGAGAGTCAAGTCTCTAGTTCCTGGAAGCTCATAGTGCAGAGAACTATTAAGAACAATGTATCCTATGTGGGCTTATTTCCCAAGCTGAAATATAATTAACACTATTAATGATGACAATAAGCATCGCTGGAGTTATTGTCACTCAATCAGTGTTCTGCTTCTAATTCTGGAAGTTTCTCTAGAGAATAGGCTGGTGGATTTATCTGCATCATCCCAGCAGGCAGCTGCAGCCACACACCACTGAGTAGGTGATCCTGCTCAAGATTAGTAGAAGGAATGTTTGGACACTTCAGACTTCCAAGGGGCAGAAAAATAGCCCGCCTGAAAAACAATTTGTTCTGGATTCACTTCGAAGGCAAGGCAGTTTTTCACTCCTCTACTGAGCTCCGGGTTTCTTTCCCACTCAAGGCCACAGCAAACAATCAGTGAAGAATGAACGTCAATCAGGCTCTGGAATGGCTGCTACTCAGTTGAAAGCCTCATAGTTTTCTGTGCTTTGTTCCCCCCACCACCACCACCACATCTGTCAAGTCCCCAGGCCCTGCGCTGCCCAGTAAAGTCCTGAGCCCAGCGACAGAGTCGAGGGAACCGAAAAATCGCGGAATCAGAGGCAGAAGGAGCGGTGGGGGCTGCGGGAGCAGGAGTGGAGGGACCGGCAGGCCTAGATCCCAGGCTGCGGCGTTGGAGGTGGCGGCTGGAGGAATGGAGCCCTTGCGGGTCCTTGAGCTGTACAGCGGCATTGGTGGCATGCACCACGCACTGAGAGGTGAGAAAGGCCGAATGCTTTCTGGAAAGAATCTAGGGCGCTTGTTGGTGCCTCTGCGCCAAGGCGGGGCGCTGCAGCGAGGCACTAGGGGCGGAGACGGAGTTGAGGCGGCGCTGGTTGCCCAGGAAACCGCAGGGTGCGACGCCTCCGTCCGCCCCTCCAGGCAGAGATTCCCTTCTCCAGGGCCCCAAGTTGGTCGCTAGGGCGGGCCCCGAGCCTCCAGGGACCCAAGTTTGTGAGGTCGCTTTCGCTAGGCTGTTAAGTCCAGAGCCTGCGAAGGGGTTATGAAGAGATGATGGCTAACAGAGTGTAGGTAGAAAAACTTCTTAAGTTTTACAAGTACAGCAGCATATTTATAATTGGCAAAGATTAACTGAATATTTTAAATAAGTAGTAAAAATAATTTTGAATGTTCCCAGAACAACAACAAAAAATATTTAAGATGACAGATATGCCAGTTAGCCTGACTTCATCATCTCACACTGTGTACATGTATTAAAATGTCATATTGTAGGACACAAATATATACTTTTTCTTTTTGTCAATTGAAAACAAAAAATATATTCATCATAGTCAGATATAATCAGAATAATCAGACTAGTCTAACATTGCTAAACCAGTGTAAAATATAAGTTAAAATTAAAAGGATGGGAATATTGAAGGGAAAATGTAATTTTACAGTTGGCTTAAACCAATCAATTGCATAGGATAAGATGGGAAAATATAGTTTGACCTCAGTGAAAAGAAATCCTCAAGTTTAATTTGAATTCATGTTGAATTAATCCAACTGTATGCTTTAATCTGTTTTTAAAGTTTAACTGCAATTTTAACTAATAAACTTTCAGCTCTTTTATTTAAAAAAAATAAGACATCAAATTTGATTAAAATTTAAATTAAATTTCATAAATTACATTTAAAAAATTCTGTATCAGTATATTATAGACATTCCTGGTAACATACATTAGAAGGGCTACTGACAAATGAGTTTTAAATAATGGAGTTGCAAATATAGTACAGGTTCTGGGAATCTTGTCCAAAGTGAAACATATTTAGCATACAAAGGAAAGGCTGAGGAGATATATGATTCCTAACTTCAAATGTTAGACTTAAAAAAATATATTTCTAGCTCATTTTCACTTAAACTTTTTCATTTTGTAATAATTTCAGACTTTAAAACTAGCACAAAGAATAGGATACTGGTATATTTTTCACCTAGCTTTTCCAAATGTCTTTCATAACCTTACTGAATTGATGAAAACCAGGAAATTAACACTGATAAAATAGTATTGACTTATGTATACATATTATTCAATTTTTGTCAACTGTCCCATTAGCTTCCTTTTCCTGTTCCAGAATCACACATTAAGTTGTGTTATCACATTAATTTTCTCCACTAGGGGACACTATCTTAATTTTTGGCTTTTTTGACCTTGGTCCTTTTTTAAAAGAGCATTGAACAGCTATATTTTAGAAGGTCCCTCAATTTGAGTTTGACTAAAAGGTCTTCATGAGCTGAGCTTAGTGGCCACACTAATAATTCCAACTATTCTTGAAACTGAGACAGGAAGATTGCTTGAGTCTAGAAGCAGGAGGCCAGCCTGTGCAATATAGCAAGGCTTGTCTCAAAAAAAAAAAAGAAACTCTTTATGACTAAATTCAGACTATGCATGTTCTCCATAAACACCATGGAAGTGATGTGCTCTTAAAGAAGATGTCTCATCACAGATGATATCTGCTTTGATCACTTGATTAAATATCTGCCATTTTAAAATTTTCTGTCTTTTCTCTACCATAGAGTTAATATTTGGAGTGTGTTTTTTTTTCATATATGACAGTACTTTCAGACTATGCAAATATCCTATTACTTATAATATTTTTACCCAGTAATTTTAGCATCCAGTAATGATTTTTGCCTACAATCATTATTGGCATAATATTTGCCAAACGGTGATGTTTCTCTTTTCACTATTCTATTTTTTCCTTGGAATTCTATGATGAACAAGGTGTTTTTTTTTTAACTCTTTATTCATTTATTTATATCAGGATAGACATAAATTTTGTTTTTAAATTAATTTTTAAATTTGTTTTAATTATACATGACAGTAGAATGCATTTATGCACTTTAATATATTATACATAGATGGGATGTAATTTCTCATTTTTCTGAGTGTACATGTTGTAGAATCATATTGGTTATGCAGTCACGTATATACCTAAAGTAATAATGTCTACTTAATTCTACTATCATTCCTATCCCCACATCCCACCTCCTTCCCTCCCAATATTTCCCTCTACCTAATCTAAGGTAACACTATTCTTCTCTAGTGCCCCCCACCTTATTGTGAACTAGCATCTACATATTAGTGAAAAACATTCAGCCTTTGATATATTTTTTTAAGATTGGATTGTTTCATCTAGCATGATATTCTCCAATTCCATCCATTTACTGGCAAATTACATAATTTCACTCTTCTTTAAAGCTGAGTGATATCCCACTGATTTTGCATATACACACACTCAGTGATATATATATATATATATATATATATCACATTTCTTTATCCATTAATCTATTGAAGGACAGACACTTAAGTTGGTTTCATAGATTAGCTATTATGAATTGAGCTGCTATAAACATTGATGTGGTAAATACTGTGGTAAAATATTGTAGTATTTTAATTTTAAGTTCTTTGGATATAAACGGAAACCTTCCATGATAAACAAAAATACAAAGAATTCAAAACTACACAGCATACACAACAGAGCATCCTTGAAAAACTATTCCATGAGGATGAAGTGAAAAAAAAAATAAAAACCAACAAAGGGAGGATCTACACTAAAGGAACCAAAAGGAGAAACTAAAACAAATCAAAACCCAAAAATAAATAAAATTACAGGGATCACAAATCATATCTCAATAATAACTTTGAATATTAATGGCCTAAACTCATCAATGAAAAGACATAGATTGGCAGATGGGACTAAAAGTAAAACCCAACAATATGCTGTCCTCAAGAGACTCACCTCATGGACAAAGATCCATAGGCTTAAGGTGAAAGAATGGGATAAAACTTATCACTCATATGGATTACATAAAAAAGCAGGGGTTTCCATTCTCGTCTCAGATAAAGTAGACTTCATACCAAAGTTAATTAGAAGAGACAAGAAGGACATTTTATACTTCTTAAGGGAAGTATATATAAGCAGGACATAACACTTATAAATATTTATGCCCCAAACAATGGAGCATCTATGTACATCAAACAAACCCTTCTCAATTTCAAGAGACAAACAGACCACAATACAATATTACTGGGTGATTTTAACAAACCTCTCCCACTACTGGACATGTCTTATCTTCCAAAAAAAAAAAAAACAAAATAAGGAAACTATAAAACTAAATAATATAATTAATAATTTATACTTAACATAGATATATAGAGTATTTCATCAATCAATAAGCAAATATACTTTCTCCTCAGCAGCGCATGGCTTCTTCTCTAAGATGGAGCAAATCTTATGCCAGAAAGAAACTATTAGTAAATTGAAAAAAAAATAGATTATACCTTGCAATCTAACCAGCCACAATGGAATGAAATTAAAAATCAATGATAAAATAAAAAATACAAACTATGGTAACAAATGGAGACTAAATAATACACTATTTGAATAATGAAATGATAGAAAAAATCAAGAAAGAAATAAACATATTCTTAAGAGTTAAATGAAAACATTGAAACAACATAAAATTTTATTTTACTCAGTGGATTTTACTCTATTTCTATCATTATTTTGTTGCTCATACCATACTACATTTGGCCATTGGAAATTTATTTACCTTGATTCCTGTCTTCTTTGTCTTATTCATATTATTTTTCAAGATATTTTCTTTTATTTTTCTTATTATATAATATTATGTATTAGTCCTGTATTTCCATTGCCCTTGCCCTTGAGTCAGTCATTTTTCTAAGGATGTCTGTTTTTTTATTAGCAAATAGTTAGTTTAGATATCAAAATGCAGGCACTAAATGTGCTTAAGTCTCTGAAGTGCCTTTGCGTATTTCTCAATGGAATATTATTAGAAAATATATGTATTATAATTTGATATCTAGATTTTTGTGTCTTTTTGTTTACTACTATTAAAAACTAGCATATTTAGCACAAAATTTATAGCTAATGCTATAGAAGGGATTTCTCAGATATATAAATTTATATCAAATAAACATACTCTCTGTAGTGTTCATAATAAGAACAATGAGTTTTGTGCTCACTGGAACAGAAAGCTTTGATTATTATCAGAAACAGTGAAGGGAGCTGAAGGCATAAAAATCCTTTTATCCATTTTAGCCTGACTTGCAGAAGGCTTCATCAGTAAAGCTATGGTGAAAAAATAAACAAAGCAAATGAGGATATTTCCTTTATTAGAGTTCTAACATAAATTTGCTTTCTGTCCATTATTTTTTACTTTAGATAGATGAGATCCAAGTATAGGTATTTCTGCTATAATGCTATACATACTTTATAGTCTGCAAAATAGTAGCCTAAAAATAACAAGAATTAAACACACAAAAATAGATTAGGGTAGAGCCCTCAAAATTTATGGAACTTTATATGTATTAACAAAAACTTCTAGCAGTAATTAACTGTCAATATGCTGAGTGACTTCTACTATGTTTACCTCTCAATAACAATACTTAACCAGAGTTTCTATTTCCAACATGTGCATTTTTATAGTCTTAGATGTTTCTAAAATATTGCTTGTTCAACCTGTAGAGTCTCTGAATAAACAGTGGTTTCCTGAAGTAATCTTTGGATACCTGGGTGTTATAGAGGCTTTTATTCAGTGGTAGTTTTGTGTATAGTTGTACAGTCTTTTAAATTCCTTTTCTCATATTCCTCTGCCTCCTTCTATCCCTTCACCCATTTCATTAGTCCCCAACTTGGGGCTAGGTTTTATGAGAGAAAAAATATTGAAGAATCATACAATTCCTACTCTTTACAGATTGAAAATAATTTGGAAGTATTATAAGACAAAATATAATCAATTGGTAGAATGCTGTGTGCAGTTATAAACACTAGGCTTGCTTGTGCTATGTCCTAGCATTGCCCAGTTTTTCAAAATGCAGTTCCAATGGGAGATGTTGCTGATCCTCCTCAGTCATAACAAGTTGTGAACTGATCTTTTCACTTGTTGACATTCCCAATTTACTGAAAGGAGAGGGTTTCTAAATTCTATAGATTTAATTTGTCAGTATTATGGTTTAGATGTTTGGAGTCCCCAAAAAGCTAATTGAGAGAGAATGCAAGAAAGTTTATAGATGAAATGATTGGGTGACAAGGTTTGACCTAATCAGTACACTGATTCCCTGATAGGAATGAACTTGGGTGGTAACTATAGGCAGGTATGATATGGCTGGAGAAGGTGGGTCCTTGGGGCATGTCTTTGATGTTTATATTTTGTCCTAGTGAAATAAGCACCAGCTGGCACCATCTCTCTCTCTCTCTCTCTCTCTCTCTCTCTCTCTCTCTCTCTCTCTCTCTCTCTCTCTCTCTCTCTCTCTCTTTCTCTTTCTCTTTCTCTTTCTCTCCCTCTCCTCCTCTCCCCCCTCTTAAACTCCCCTATTCCTGGTTTGATATCTTGAGCAATATCCCTCCACAACACTCTCATGTCATTGTGTTCAACCTCATCTCTACACTCAAGAAATGGAGTCAAGCTTCAATGGACTGAGACCTCTTAAATTGTGAGCCCCCAAATAAATTTTTCATCTTCTAATTTTTCTTGTCAGGTCTTTTGGTCACAGCAGTGAAAAAGCCAACTTAAAAAAATGAGTCGATCAGTACCACAAAATCTTGCCTCAAGAAATAAGAAGAAATCTTTTTCAATTTACATATTGTTTCTGTTCAAATTTCCTCTTTGGGTGAAGATATACTTTAGGGTGGCAGGTGGCTAGGGAACTCTTTACTACTTCTTGAATATTATATTATTTATTAGAAAGTTAATTAAGGAAAATATATTGTTCATATATATCTAGTTGTTGAGAAATAAAAAAGATGGAAGTAATTTAGAAGAATTTTAGAGAGAAATTATTTATGCTTATCTAAATAATATAATCAAGTAAATGTCTTTATATAGTATATAGATATTCCCATTTATATTAAAAAATAAACATCTAGTATGGTAGTGTACTAGTGTAATATCAGCAACTTCGGAGGCTCAACCAAGAGAATTGCAAGTTCAATGACAGTCTCAGCAACTTAGCAAGACCCTGTCTTCAATAAAAAAAAATGCTGGCAATATTTATTAGTGGTAACGTGCCTCTGGGTTCACTTCCTGGCACACGAACAAAAAAGTAAATAACCTTTTTGCAGTTAAATATTATATAATGTTTTGTGTGATATAGAGAATGTAAAAAGTATCTTGGGAATGGATTTTTCCCCCATGTTGATTTGAAAAAAAATTCTAGTTTTCTTGAGATTTTTCAAAGAATTTTTGTATTAGAAAATTTTATCATCATTCCTAAAGAGACAAATGGTCTATTACTTTCCTAAAGAGACAGATGGCCTATTATAAATCCTCATTATCCAGATAGAAAGTGGAGATTGAGAATGATGTAATTATCTTAATGGCATGTAAGATAACAGAATATAAGCCTCTAATATAAATATTCTATTGGGCATATTAGGATGACTTTGTTTAATGGAGAAAAAAAATTATACTAATTGAAGATAGGCTACTAGGCACATGTAATTTAGTCTCCTACTCTGGTATTCAGTTCAAAATTGACTCCTGTAGTTAAAGAATTCAAAAGACACTTGGAGCCACATATATTTTTGCTTCGGTTTTTTACTTTGGGATTTTTTTTTCAGGATCTTTAACTTAATTCATAGTTTTGTTTCTATATATATATCTACAGTTTTCTAGAAAATAATATGGCAATGATTCCTTTCTAGAAATTAAGCTTTGTATATTAATTAGAAAATGTAGAATGTAGCTTTTAGCTACACAGTGTTTACTTGGAATGTTTTTTTCTTTTCCTTTATAAAGTTTGGTAATTTCTTTAAATTGCTAAGATAAAGCCTTAAATGTTGCCTGGTATTTAAGTATGAGTATTCTGCTTTTTGTGATCATGAGACTATTGAAAAAGAGTAGGGGTCCAGTAGTGTGGGGAATGTCCACTCCATTTTCTGCCTACCTTTATAAAACATCAAGAAGCTCCCAACTGATTCAAGAGAGCACATGTGGGGTTGTATCTGCTTCATTCTTCTCTTGCTCATCATTGGCCCTTTGCCTCTTTACTGATGCTGATTGTGTTGACTGGTTGCTTTTGCAATGGTTGTGCTGGTGTTGGAATGAAAATAAGAGAAATCAGAGATCTTTAAGATTAAGAGAAAGGCTGAAATTGCAATTCATCTCTTCTCCTTCTCCAATTTTGATGTGCCTACAGAAGTCAGCAGAACATCCCTTTCATGAGGAAAACAGGATTCTCCAGCTCTTTTGCATTTTGTTACTCAGTGGGAAGCACAGAGAAAAAGCAGAGCAGGAAAACATTCATTGTTTTTCAATCTTTTCAGAGTGCTGTTGATCTTTGTTGGGATAAGAAACACAGTGTATTATTCCTTAATTGCCCTCCTCAAAAGAACCTGTTGTTAAATTCCCATTGTTTGACTAGCATTTAGGAAAGTAATTATTAATAGGTTCCAATGATAAATAATATGGCCAGGAGAAAATTTGACATGGTACTTCAGTTGATGGTGGGATGATGTTGACACCTTTGCATGGTGGATACTGAAGAAGAGTCAGTGGTAGAATTGATGAATAAGCATTTATGAGAATTGACTTCCTTTTTAACTGGACAATTACAAGCTTTTGTATTTACTGTACTTTATAAAAAGGAGGCTTTCACATATTTCAACTCTGCACAACGTGTTTTTTTGCAAATATTTGTACACCTAGTAGGAGAATGACAATTTCTATGTTTGACATGCTATCTTGAGGAGCAAAAAAAAAAAAAAAACAACTTGAAATAACACTCAATTTGTAGTATAATAAAGGATGTGGGTGGCTTAGTGATATCTTCTTTCCTTTCAAAATGTTTCTTAAAACCAGATGTGAGTAGA